>NC_056748.1:451900653-452030653 GCF_019279795.1 Protopterus annectens | reverse complement strand
CTACATCTAAGAGAATTATACTGTTCCATATAAACTTACTTCACCAGAGCAAGGCAGATGTGGTGAATGGATCTTGTCATGTCCAAGACAGAATACAGAATGCCCTGTCTCATTAAGAGGCTCCTCAAATTAATCTCAAATATTACTGCTGGGATAGGATCGCTTGTAGAATGACAATTTCTTGTCATCTGAATCTATCCCAGATGAAACCCCCAATGCTGGAAACGTGGCAGTATTTAGCATCTACCTGTGAAAATACATAGATCTCAGATATTTGGCAAATGCTGGAAGTCATAAACAAATGCATTCCTATATGCTTTCAGAAGTAGTAATTAGTTCACTCCAAAGACAATACAGAAAGCTTCTCAGCACATACTCTCTCTTGTTGCACTGAAAACTGAAAGATGCCATCTTATTGAATAGCCATAAAGTAATTTAATTTCAGCTATTTTTCTGAAGTTAACCTTCTGTATTCCAGTTTCCACTGTTAAAATATATATATGTAAACAGTTACAATAGTGCATGTACATTTCTGTTCTCTTCCAGTAGGCCAACAGTGGTTACATTTTAAGCACAAGCACTTTATAAAATACCTTTTTAACACACGTCTGTACAAACCTAGTTTGACATAAGACATACAGTTCTAATACAATTGTAACACAAGCATCTTATATAAATCATGTTGATATTCACAAATGACATATAATTATTTATAAAATTCCAGATAGCTGTGCTGGCAGTATCTCCTTTCATGACAACTGAAACTGAACCCATCTGTCAAGTATGGAATGAAGATTGACATCATCACATCATAGTTTTGTCTCTCCTATCCCCAAGTTCCAGGGGAATTATGCTTCTAGATATGCTTTTGTTCGCAGGCAACCCCAGCAGACCTCCAAAGGTAGGAAGAGTGGTAGGCGAGCCCTCTCTGCTAAGGCTTCTCAGATTTCTGTGGTCCAGTATTCTCCTTTATCTGACAAGTGTGCTTCTCTGACAATTCACCTCCCCCTTCTCTTAGACCAAAGTCCCTTTGGCTTTTCCTTTGCCTTCCAAATTGGTGTCTCATCACCTCAGACTCTTTCTATTATCAGTCAGGGTTACTTCATGGTATGGAAGTCTCACCCTCCTTTTTCAGGGATTTCTCAACGTCCTCTAGAGCAACTTCTTCATCTCCTGGAGGTTCTAGGGTCCCTGGTGAAATAAAGAACTATTCAACCTGTCTCCCCTTCCCAAGTGGGAAAGGGTTTTTATTCCATGATATTCCAGGTTCCTTGAAAGTTGAGTACTTGGAGACCTATTCTGGAACTCTCCCTGTTCAACACTTTTCTCAAAGTCCCTTCTTTACGGATGTTTACTCTTCAAATCCTTTTTCCTGTTTTACTACGCTAGGCTTTTCTGGTGTTTTTGGATCTGAAAGATGTTTACCTTCATATCCCTATTCACCCTATTCTAGAAATTTGTACTTTTCTCTGTGTCTTCCTTTCATTTTCAGTGCTCTGCTTTGCCGTTCCCTACTGCCCAATGGTATTCATGAAATGCCTAGCTCTTCGGATTACTTTCTGCAGGCTCCAAGGCATTCAGATATTTCCTTATCTAGAAGGCCTAATGCTTCAGATGCCTTCTCCCAGTTGCCTATTATAGGATCTGGAGTTCACCATCTCTCTTCTTCAAAGTCTGGGGTTCACTTATCAACTTCCAAAAGTCAGTCCTAACTCCCTCTGTGGATCATGTGTAGGAGGGATGCAGTATTCAGACAGTGCCAATTCTGGCCTCTCTTTCACCTCCAAAAGTTTTGTCATCAGCAGCCTTCTTTCAGTCTGCCATGTCAGCCAGGGAGTTTCTTCGGGTCCTGGTATTCATGGCCTCTTCTCTTACAATGCTCATGCCTGCCAGACTGCATATGCAGAAGCTTCAGTGGTACCCCAAGTCAGTTTGGCAGCAGCATTGTCACCCTCTGGATTTCAGTATACCCCTCCTTCCCTGTCTAAAGAAGGAATTTTGAGGGGTGGATTCAAAGGTTTGCTCTCAATCCCGGCTGGCCCTTTCAACCTCCAGACCCTTCAAGAACTTTTCTCTGATCCCTCAGGGTGGGGGGCTTCTTTTAGTCACCTCAATGTTCAGAGTCTCTGACCCCCTCATCAAAAGTCAGACGATATCAACATCAAAGAGATGAAAGCACGAATTCTGGCCCTTCAAGATTTTCACCCCATGTTCCCTCCTGGCCCCTTGAAGGTGGGCACAGACAGCACTACAGCAATATGGGAATTCAACAAACAGGGAGGCACAAAATCTTACCTCCTCTGCAGGATGGCTCTTCAGGTTTGGGAGGTGGCTCTTAGTTATCAGTTAACTGTTCAGGTGCACACTTCCTTCAGAGCACAATCTAGTGGCAGACTCTCCGAGCAGGTCCAAACACAGGCTCATGAATGGGTGCTAGACAGAGATGGGTTTCTGGACATTGTCTGTTGGTGGGTATTGCTCAAGTAAATCTTTTTGCCTCCCCTCTGAACAGGCAGCTTCCCCTTTTCTGATCCAGAGTCTCATGCCATCTGGCATGGAAGATGGACACCCTTTCTTTACCTTGGACAGGGATGTTTCTTTATGCTTTCCCTCCTCTTCTTCTACTTCCAAGAGTCTTGCAGAAGATTCAGCTGGACTCCCAAAAAATCATGGCCAGGACAGCACTGGTTCTCCATCTTAATGCATTTGGCCAGTGCAATCACCAC
The DNA here is from genome assembly GCF_019279795.1 of Protopterus annectens. NCBI lineage: Eukaryota > Metazoa > Chordata > Ceratodontiformes > Protopteridae > Protopterus > Protopterus annectens. Next base: position 452,027,927 of record NC_056748.1, on the reverse strand, counting down.
AAGTTACTTCACCGGTTGGATCTTCTCACACATAAGAGATCTCATTCATCCTCATTTATGCATGACACTGTGGGCGACAGAGTTCTGATCCCTTTCAGGCACCTCTTTTCTGAGGATGTCCTTTGAGTTTTACATGAGGCAAGGAAACCCTCAATCAAAAAATCTTAGACTTCCAAATGGAAAAGATTTTCTTCTGGTGCTCATAACTACAACCATTTCTTCAGTAGGGATCCTGCTGGTCCTCTCTTATTTGTGTGAGCTGCTCCAGTCTGGCCTGGCCTATTCTTCTGTGAAGGACCACATGTCAGCTATTCCTGCTCCTCTGCCCTTGAATTCTCTCTGGCTTCCCATTTTGAGGTCAAACAATTTGTTAAAGGTGTCCTGCATATTAGGTCTCACGGAAATCAATTCCCCCACCTTGGGACCATAATTTTGTTTTGGAAAAAAATGACTCTGGCTCCAATGACTCTGGCTCCTTTAGAACCTGCAGGTTCTATTACTTTGCAACATTGTACATGGAAGACGGTTTTGTTCCTGGCTCTTCTGCTCAGAGAGCTTTTGAGCTCCGGACCCTTATGGCAATTCCTCCTTTTTTGTTTTTTCACAGGGACAGGGTGTCCATTCGTAATAATCCTTTTATGCCAAAGGCAGTAAATGAGTTGTCCTTTAATCATTCAGTACAATTCCCTTCCTTTTCTCTTCTCCTCAGTCTGCTAGTGACAGGGTCCTGCATACCTTGGATTTATACAGACAGCTCAGGTACTATTTGGATAAAACTAAGGCTATGTGTAAGTCTGATCAGCTTTTTGTTTCCTTTCATTCCAGGACATCGGGTTTGGCTGTTTCTAAGTAAATCATCTCCTCCTGGATATCATAGGCCATTTCCTTTTCATGGATAATCTCTGCCTACTTCTGTTACAGCTCATTCAGGTAGGGCTATTTACTTCTTCTGGTGCCTTCTTCAAGGAGTTGGACACAAATTCCATCCTTGCAGCTGCTACTTGGTCTTGGCTGCATACCTTTACTAAGCATAAGTTGGATACATTTTCTAGGGCCACGGCATTTTTTGCTAGAATCATTTTATATGGTTTTGTTGAGGGCTCTTCTCAGCCTTCCACCTCCCATTCTGTTTCTTGGGCTTTACTCACCCTTCTATTCAGAATGCTGCAACAGTGATACAGAAGGACACAGTATAGCTGTCTAAAATCTTATAACAGTACATGTCCTTCTATTCACTGCTGCAATATTCACTCCCTCCCGCCTCCTCTTTTTTTTCCCTTTCTGGCTGAGGGCTCCCTTTTTCTTCTGCATTTTCCTTCTGTATGTAAATGGACTCCTTAGTCCTATGGAGATTATTCTCTTCTGGGGCAATTCAGTTCTAGGTAGCTCTGCCCAAATGTCCCTTTTATGCCCTACGTTGTGTGTGGGGAGCATTAAGTGTGACATGCAGTGCATACAAGATCATTAGGCTTTGGTATACTAAGCATTGGGGTCCCCTGGACCGGATATCCCTTCTGTTTAGAATACTGTAACAGTGAACAGAAGGACATCTACTGTTATGGTACGATTTTACACAACTCTTCTGTTTTACATTATCATGAATTTTCTGAACGATATGCAGTCTGAAACAAACCTCTCATTTTCTAACTTCAGTCCTCAAGGATTTGCCAATTGTCAGAAAAATCAAAATTTTATGAAGAACAGACCACAAAATGAGAGGTACAAATCTGTACATTCTGTGAAAATATGGACAGTTGAGAGGTATGAGAAACACAATAGGTAAGTAAGACTATGCAGTCAAGCACACATCCTTGCAAACCAGGCAATTCTTTGGAAGAATTGCCCTCAGTCAGTCCTTCAGCACTGGAGAAGTCACTTCAAACAGGAATGGCTGTAATACAAATAGTTTCTTTGCTTTAGCACAAGGTTAGCAACCTGATTAGCAATCTGCAGTCTATTATACTACAAATACTTTTCAGGAAAGTTCCTCAAACGCAAAAACTACAAAAATATCTGGGGTCACCTAAGAAGTCAAGAACTGGAGAAGTAGGATGCTGTAGGGATGGTATTATGGAATGAGGAAGACAGGGTGTCAGAGTTAGCAGCCTAACAAGTTTCTTACTGAGTGGTCTTGATGCCAACAGCATCAGTCATATTAATGCTAAAGCTGGAAATATACCAACCTAAACCACAATGGAAATGTTTGGAAAATCCTAGTATTTGAATTGGCTGTCTAGCTGAATGTAGTAGTTAGTGCTTGAATTAGTCAAGCTGCAACATGTGCCCACTTCACCTAAATATGGCAAGTATACACAGCAAGATTTAAAACTAATGCAACTACTAAGCCAACATGGATATGCAGAATGGAGATCCTGTTGACAGGGATGACTGCAGTTAGGGATACAAACAGGGAAGGAAGGCTAAGAATTTATTTGGACTGCAGGTAGGGATTGCCTTCCCTATCAAGGACTGATTTCAGAGTATAGGCAAACAGAAAGAAATAGGGACATCTTAAGCAAAAGACCAGCACTGGTAGAGTTTTTAGCAGAATCTAGAACAGAAGCTGCTGTTAAAAATGGAATAATTAGTACAGCATACAAAATACTGCATGATAACAAAGAATCAAATCATATGAGGTTAGAAAGGATTGGGAAAGATATTGGATAATAATTTCACAAAGAAACAATGGGGGATATATGCATGTCTCCCAAATATGCAAACAAAAAGTCTAGAAGATTTAGCATCTTTGCTTGAAAGTGCTTACATAGCATTTTTATACCCAAGTAGACTCCAGAGAATTTTTCCTCAAGTAGACAGCAAATGTTGGATGTGTGATGGGGAAGAAAGAGGTAACTGGGAACATATTATCTGGTAGTGTAGTGAGCTGGCAGACTTTAAAGATTCCCTGCAGACTGCTCTGTCAGAGCTACTGAGTGAGCAAATTGGTGTAACTAAGGAAATTATTTTTTGAGCTATGACACAGAATTGGAATTGTCCAGACATAGTAAGGCCTTGCTGAGTCTAATTATAGTGGCTGCCAAAAAACAAACAAAAAAAAAAAAAAAACAAAACCAAAATTATTAGAAAATGGAAATCAAAGTCTAAACCAACTTTATTAGAAGTAGTTAATATAGTAACACATCTAACAACCATACCTCTCAAATGTCCCTGATTTTCAGTCAAATTTTAGCTATGTCCCTATTAATCCCTCCTAAAACTGATGACTTTTGTAGAGAAGGCGAGTTTCACTTAATAAATAATGACAATAAGTAGAGTTATTGACTTATTTTACTTCAGAAATATATAAAATTATTTCATATTCTCTTATTCTGTCGATGTCTCAAGTTAATAAAACTAATATTTTAAAAGTGTCCCCTATTGTCCCTGATTATTTCTGGATTTGTCCCTGATTCTGTTGAGATTTGTCCCTGACTGGTTGACAGTTATGCTAACAACTGGAACTGGGATCTTTAGATAATGGTAGGAGCAAATTACATTGGGAAAAAAATGGGAATTGTGGGAACAATACATGCCGAGAGGGGAACGAGGTTTGAAAGAAGGCAAGACTTGACTGAGCTATGTAACGTTTGAATGACAGTGATGGGATAGATTACAAGTGATGTATAATGTTTGCAACTAGAATTATGTCAATATGGTTTGTTTTCATTTATATAAATGTAGGATTGCCTATGTCACACGTGATTGTTATAAAGAAAAACAACTTTATTATGACTAATGCAACTGTTATGAAATATCTACAACATTACTGAAAAAAAATGCAACACATCTTGGATTAAGAAATAAAGAACTAGTAACTTACAAGATCTGTAACAAGTACAGCTCCCTCTGAAGGATCCTGGCATCTTTTCACTATGTCACACATTTCCTGACACTCCATGATGCAGCTGACACCATCAGTGGTTAATAGTAGAAAGCTATCTTTTGTATGCTGCAACTGGGGAATAAAACAAAAGAATCAACAAAACAGAGACAAAAGCTTTCAAAATTAAGACAAAACCTTGAGACACTTCTCCAAATTTCATTTACACAGTAACATCATATGCAATGCACAGAGCCTCGAAAATTTTGTTTTATACCCACTGACAACAACTTTCTCACAATTAAACAAAAATGCGAAAGAGGCAAGATTAACAGCATTCTTTTTCACCCTCTTGCAATTACTGTATACTAGATACCCACCAAAATAAACCTATATGAAGTACCTTCCTAATAATTTCCATTCTTTTAGCATTTCCTTATCAGAAATCCCTATGAGGAAAGAAAGGGCTACAGCTCTACTTCACCTTACCTTTACTTTAAAGCCAGGAAATTCAGACCACAATTACTGTTGTCAACTGTAAAAGTTTTAAATTATCATTAGCAGCTTTACTGTTATCTGCAAACATTTCACATTTTTCTTCATGACTTCTTTATTACAGCTCTGATATTTACTTCTTTTTCTTTTAATTCTGTCCGCTCATCAATAATCTCTCATGCTCAAATTAGGTTGGGTGTGCAGCTACAAGCATCTGAGCAAATGAAACAGTGACACGCCACTGTCATACTTCACTTTTTCTTGACAATAATTACATGCCACTTCATCTATGTCTCTTCACTAAAGGAAACAAGAGGACTGTAAAATACTGTAGTTAAGATGTCTGTTTACATTTCTGCAAATCTAATCCCTCCATCAGGTAAATTGGCTTTAAAAATGTAAAATCACAAAGCACCACAAGTCCATAGTGTGCAAAAAGACCCTTGTTAACACACACACACACACACACACACACACACACACACACACACACACACACACACACACACTACACTAAAAGGGAAACAAGACACAAACTCTTCCTTAGAACAAACTTTTTCTGAGCAACTCTAATGATGAAAGCACTCCGTTTACTACATCAGAGACTTGTGCTTTCCTTGTGTGTGAGACTTTTTTTTGTTGCTGTTCCATAAAGTTTCATGACAGACACCAGCTTTCTCTCCAGGACTGCTTATAAAAACATTCATGTACATTTGCAAATAATATTCACATTTTTCTTTCACAAGTGTTGTTTGGACAAAATTAAATTAACAATATAATTGGTACATGCCAGGCAGACTTCCATAAGACAATTAAAAAAACTGAAGTACTAAAAAAGATTTTATCATAAGAATTAAAATTGGAGTTATTTGAAGAAAAACTAAGGCATCTCTTTGGACAGAAAGACCCATTACATTGGTCAAATTACAAAACACAGAGAAAGTCCTTGGCTTAGGCACAGTCATAATCGGAGAAGAATAATCAGTTATCATTTAGGACTCAAATCCAAGATATCCAGCATATGGTGGTGATGTTACTGACACTGGACCAACCACGATCATCTGAATAGATGGGTGTAACAGCCTTGGTGAAAAAGTAACTGTTTAACAAACGTTTTAGAGACCTTCTGAAAAGGTTCACTTTAGATGTATTTCTACTTCTGAAGGATGGCATTTGCTGCAAATGGACAGTCATGGATAACCTGAGGAGGACTCTAAAAGGAAACATATAGCAATTTTTTTTTCTACTGGAGAAAAGCAGCCATTTTTTTTGTTTTGGGAACAATTATTCAGTTCCAGTTACTGGGGAAAAAAGGTACTGAAAAATGTAAATGTACTAAATGGGTATGCTCTCTGTGACCGATTTTACTGTAGCTGATCTCGGGAGTTCTTCTAGTCATGTTTTTCTGAATTGCTAGTCAAGGTGAAAATCATGGCAGTAGAAAGCCAAGCATAATTCCTGGTAACTGTCACCAGTTCATCTCAGGCAAGCTAAGTGATAGCTCTTCAGCATGCCCTGGATCTGCCCTGGTATCTTCTCCCACTGGGCACTACCTGGTACACTATCCACAGAAGTTGCTTGGGCAGCATCCTTATTAGATGTCCAAGCCATCACAAACCCCTCTCAACACAGAGGCTTTACTTGTTTGATTCTGGACTACAATGCTCCTCAAACATGGACAGTGAGAGCCCCACAACCCTGTAAAGGAATTTCAGTTATGTAGTTTGTATCTGCATCATTTTTTTTGGTCACCATATAAAGCTCATGACAACAAAATATGGATGAAAGATAGAATAGTTGGTAAACTGACAGCTTTGCCCTTTGTTTCACCACTACAGGCCTGCAGTATTGTGCTGACCAATCTCTTCCATCCTCTCTTGTCCTCACTTGTAAACAAGGCCCAGCATTACTAAAAAAGTGTTTCACTTGCAGTTCCTAGTGCCTTCTTGTCTGCAGACAGCAATCCACACTTTTCAGCAGAGAACCAAGACTTCTAACTTGGGGATCATTCAATACCTAACTGGTCCAATGTATGTAGAAGATCGCTTACTGGTACATTGAAGAGAAGAAAAGATAACACTGTGCTAAGATGTACTCCCAAACTTGCCCACATGCCTCGATAAGGAGAATATGGGAGCTGGCATACACCTCTGAATGACTACTATGCCTACTATTTTATGCTAGTATCACAGATGACTCACTCTGCAAATACAGGGACAAAGTGGCAAAGAGAAGTGGCCTTGGGATTATGTACTTTTACAGTATTTATCACTAAATATAAAAAACACATGTAGACTGTACTGTTGTATGGATATTACAGGAATGATAGTAATTCAAGAATAACGCTGATCTACTGATCTTCAGCCAAGACTAAATCAGCACTGCTTTTCCTGAATCAGAAACTTGACTACTGCAGAGTTACCTTTCCATCACCATTGTGTAAGTTACTGAGGAACAGGCTCCCTATTACACTGTCACAGACGCAGGTTGTCGAATGCGTCTTTATCAAACTGAATAGCGTGAAAAGGCAAAACAGCGAAGCGGCTTTTCAGCGAATTCTTTCCCAGGGAAAGAATTTGTTTGGCCGCTTTCACTACTTTGCCTTTTCAGCACTGTAGTGCGATCTCGGAGTTGGTATATTTAAGTGGGGGGGGAGTGGGGGGCAAAGCCCCCCACATTATGTAATGTTTTACAGTTTTTTGTTTCAAAACAGCGATTTTTTTTTTGTTTTGACATTGTAAGCTTTTGCTTACATGGGGTCGATTATGTGTCGTTCGCTCTTCTGAATGTGCGATATCATAATATAGACCCTGTGGAACATACCCTCAATCACAACAGTCCATTAACACTGCATGTAGTTAGCATCCCTGGACAGAGCTCATCTACTCCTACAGCCTCAACACTGACCATCTACAAAAATTGTCCTAAACAACCAGCTACTTCTGGTACAAACTCTTCAAAAAGTACATGACAATCAGGTTTAAATGTTTTTCAAGGTGTTCCTTAAACCTCCAAGTAATGTACACAGTCAAGTGCATTTTTTGACAACCCTTTGCTGAGATCATCATGGGCAATGTCCCTCTCACTAGTTAGACAGCTTTTCAGACAGATTGCCAGAATCTGAGGCCATTCTCTACATTTCCTCCCACCCATAATCCAATTTTTCCAGGTGTCATGTCCTTGACAATCACCTACATCCAATGTTCACACCGCCAGGTGGCTAGCCTTGCCACAGCTGTTCTTCCATACTACACACATACACTCATGCCCAAGACCAATTTAGAGCACCTAATCCATTTACTGCATGTCTTTGGAATGTGAAAGCAAACCAGAGTACCCAAAGAAAACCCACATAAACAAAGGAAGAACATGCAGACTCCAAACAGAAGGCACCCCAGCTGACAGACCATGGAGAACCTGTTACCGTGAGGTGACAGCATTACCTTCTGCACCACATGGCCTCAGCAAACTCCTCCCAAACCAAAGCCTTCTCTTTGGGTATTACTGCAGCTGCTGCCTTTCTGGCATGTCCTATCAGCTAAATCAAAGACCACAACTTTCTAGCACTTAAAAGATGATTTCTAACTTGATTGTTCTCTCACTGGTCATACCCAATAGCAAGCACTGATCACTTCTGCTGCCTAGACTACTTGATGGCCTGAAGTATACTAAGGAACACTGCAGGACTTACAAATTTCTTAATCCTAGTATGGAACTGTTCTTCACAGGTCATGCCGAGATACAGCTCTTGTTTAATGCTATGAAATAAGACGACTTTGCAAGAACAAGCATTTAACAGATTTTTGCCTGGAATCATTGCATTTGGAAAACTGGATATCATTAAGAACTTGACACAGCCTCCTTAACTCATAAAAGGACAAAATGAAGCAAACATCATTTCACCCCCCACTCCTTGTCAATTAAAAACTGTTCTATACTGAGGTAAGGGTTATGTTTTTCTTACTCTACAGTTCAGTGTTCTTAAAGCTATAGCAGTAAATGTGATCAAACAAATAGGAAGTCACCTATCAAACATCTTTGTCTAATAAGTGAGTGCTACTATGCATCTATACAACAGCTCTTTGCTAAACTGTGGCAAACAGTCTGGCTAAACTGCAAATTCCATATAACAAAGTAAAAGAAATATGGGAACCAAGGCAAAGATTCAGAGAACTCCCAAAATTTAATCGATTGCAAGTTAAAAACTTTTGACTACACAGGCTTCATCAGGCATATAAAATAAAATCAAACGCCCACAAATACATAGTAAAAACACATAATATAATAATCTACTAATCAAATAATTAAATAATTAAACTTGATTATGTAAGTCTCTCAAAAGAGGGTTTAAAGACAAATCCATTCAAGCCAGTGGATACATGTGCCCTTAAGCATAAAATCCACTGATCATAGGATCATAGAAAGTTACTAGGCTAATGGCCCCGAGGCCCTTAAAAGCCTAGCCAAGAGTTTAGCCCATGTTTAGACAAGTCAGCACCCGATGTCCCTGCTCAGGGACACCGGTGGAATCCCAGGGATGTATTTTCTGTTTCCCATCCAGTTATCCAGCTTGTGCTTAAAAAGGGGTAAAGAGATACTTTACTTGACGTGGAGAGGGAGTCTATTCCACGGATGGGGGAGTATCTGTGTCACATCTGTCCATTGAGTCCTATTGACATCACAGACCAGGTTGAGGCCATGCATTCGGGTTACGAGTGGAGTTTGACTTGCAGATATGCAGCAGTCCCATCAAGGCAGGGTCAGATCACCTTGTATGCCACACAGAGGTCACCTCTGAGGAGTCTGTATGAAACTGAGTAGAGGGATAGGGCTTTTAGCCCGTGTATGGCAGATTTCTGAGGTCCTGAATTCTCCTGGTGAGGAATCTCTGTGGTCTCTCCAGCTGCTGAATGTGCTTTGCGAGGTACATGCCGAATGGAGCACTGTACACAATAATGGGCCTTATAAGTGGCTTCCCTAGGGGTTACACCAGAGGGACTGAGAGACAATTAGCACCCAGAGTTTCCCATCAGCAGCTAGAGGCAGTGATGGAACTGGCTCGATACCCAAAGCCATGTGTGAAATTTTCTTCTTGCAGGCAAAAAGAAGAAAGAGCAGGAGAGATGGACAATTGTCCCATAGATAAGCCAATAAAGAAGGCTGAAGGGCTGGTAGCATACCTTGGGTAAGTTGGAAAAATCTCCAATTCTGCAGCAACATTTCTCCCCAAGTTACACTTGAGGGCACGTATACTCCCTGGATCAAATGGAGTTGTGTCTGTAAAGCCCCCTTTTGAGTAAATTACATAATTAAATTAAATTTTTTAATTAGAACATTATTATATTATGTGTTTTTACTACATTTTTGTGAGTGTGACTTTACTGCATATGCCTGATGAAGCCTGTTTAGGCGAAAAGCTTTTAACTTCTGATCAAATAAATTTTGGGAGTTCTCTGAAGATTTGCCTTGGTTACAGTGTTTATTTTATTATATGGTTTTATTGGATTTTCACTGGTTTTACTGCTTCCAGACTTTCTTCTGTTTCGTAAACTCCAGCTTCCACCCAGGGAAGCCAACCCCATCACCCCATTCACAGCTTTGCTTGCCAACCTTTTGTTTTCAAAACAAAATCTATCATGCTGCTATAAGCTTTATATGGTTTAGTACTTACAACTTCATGGTCTCCTCTGGAATTGTGGGTGGAAAATGACTCCAATTATTCAACTATAACTTTGCTGGCTTCTCTACAAACTGATGTATAAAGCAGTGCTAACAGACCCAGTCTAACATAAAAGTTAACCGTTTAGGTGCTCAAAGGCCTGCCAGCAGCAAATGGCAGAAGGGAAGACAAAAAAATAGTTCCACATCCCCAAGTGGTATTCCCAGAGGAAGCAACACATCCTTGAACTTAAGCAATAACCAATCATGCCAACAGAACAGGAAGAAAGTACAGTTTTGTACCTACCATAAATGTAGATGTCCGATAGGTATGCATCTGCAGTCCTTACATATGGGTTGTCCTGCCTCAGGCAGCCCTTCGGTCGGCCGGATTCCAAAGTCTGGGTCCGGCGTCGACTGATGTCGCCCTTTTCCCGACGTCACAGCGCTCGGGATATAAAAGCGTCAGCCAAAGAGTGGCGTACAGCAACAGTGGTCCCTCTCCACAAAGGTGGTGCCTCAACGGATCCTGGAAACTATCGCCCCATAAGCCTGACTAGCTTGGTCTGCAAAGCTATGGAAAGGATCATCATGGACCTCATAAATAAAGATATTGGGGACCTACAGACACTGGATCCTACCCAGTTTGGCTTTGTTAAGGGCAGATCCTGCCTCTTAAACCTGGTTGATTTCTTTGAAACAGTCACCAAGGCCATTGACGAGGGGAAGGTGGTCCACACAGCCTACCTGGACCTCACAAAAAGCCTTCGATACAATACCCACTGGCATTATAGATAAGCTCACCAGCTTAAATATAAACCCCTATGTCACTAGATGGGTTGCAAACTGGCTCAAGGACAGAACCCACATGGTTAGAATTGCTGGAGCCATGTCAGACTCCAAACCAGTTACAGGTGGAGTCCCACAAGGCTCAGTCTTGGGACCTCTCTTGTTCGGTATATATTTCTCGGCGGTACAGGCCAACACAGAAGGACTGTGGCTGACCAAGTTCGCAGATGACTGCAAACTGGGTGCCATAATCAACTCTCCAGCCGACACAAGCATCCTCCAAAAGGGCCTCATAGAAACAGACAACTGGTGCCAGAGCCATGGCCTCAAGCTAAACGCCAAAAAGTGTATAGTCATCCCCTTTGGCAAAAACAGTGCCCACAAATTACCACATAGGTGGTAATCCATTAAGTACAGAAGAAGTCATTAGGGACCTGGGGACCCAAGTTGATAGCAATCTCTCATTTGACAACCACGTGGCCAAAGTGGTTAGAAAAACATTTTATATAGCCCACCTAATCATGAAGGGATTCACATCTAGATCAGGGGTCATCGACTCTTTACTCATCCCTCATCAGGCCCATAATTGAGTACAATGCCCTTTGGGATGTACCTTACCAGACACCTGCAGCAACTGGAAAGACCCCAAAAGTACCTCACCAAGAGGATCAAAGGGCTCAAACAGATGCCATATGCTGCCCGGTTAAAGAAACTCCAGCTCTACTCAGTGGCATACCGCCTGCTCAGAGGCATCTGTGCCTGACGATAAAGCCACGTCCAACCCAGAATTAATGGACATGCTGCACTCAGAAAATCCAAATCCCATCGAGCTACGCTACCGAGACTTGAACCTCACCACTGAAATAAATAGGACATGTTGCAGGGACAGATTCATAACCCAGGGGCTCCCTTCACTCTGGAATAAAATCCCAGTCCAGGTTAGGCAGAGTCCCACACTGACTCTCTTCAAGAGGAATCTTGATGAGTGGATGGGAGATCGTAGGTTTACCCCGGCTATCACTTCTGTGTCACTGTTAGACAGAGGCACAGTATACTAACCTCAAAAGCGATAGCAAAATTAATTTAAAATAGGTGGCGAAAGCCAAACACACTCTGGCTAGGCTTATAAATGCCCTAGGGCAGATAGCCTAGTATGAACCTATGAACCGACGCCATGTTCCTCAGTTTTTCTTGCCCCAGATGCCAGGTGCCCTCTAAAGAAGGCTAACTTTTGGAGAAATGATTAAATTCCAATCATGCAAACCAATAAATAACAAATACACCATAAAAGATAACCCCAGCTAGCTAAAAGGAGGGGTAGGTACCCAAAGAATACCACAGAGGGGTAGGAGGGAGGGAAAACCTGACTGCAGATGCATACCTATCGGACATCTACATTTATGGTAGGTACAAAACTGTACTATGCCCTTCAAGGATGCATCTGCAGTCCTTACATATGGGTAGAATACCATAGCCAAGCTGGGGGTGGTAGGACCTAAGAAAAGGATGGTGTAGCTAACATGCCCTGCAGGACTGCAGTAGCAAAGCCTGCTCTGGATCTGGAATATAAAATCAGGTTGTAATGTTTGGAAAATGTAAGCACAGAGCTCCATGTAGCAGCTTCTAAAATGTCCTTTGTAGCCACCCCTCTTAAGAAGGCTGTGGAGGTGGCTGTTGCTCTGGTGGAATGAGGTCTGATGGTAGCTGGCACAGCTTTTCCATGAAAAGAGTAACAGAATCGAATGCAATTTCCTATCCGTTTTGAAACTGTTTGTTTGTTTGGAAATTGTTCTTCCTTGTACACCAGCAGCGTATGCTACAAACAGTTGGTCAGTTTTTCTGTAAGCCTTAGTTCTGTCCAAGTAGTAGCGCAACTGTCTGTGAATGTCCAGGGTATGCAGAAGTTTCTCTCCTTTATTTTGTGGATTTGGAAAGAAAGTAGGCAGGTGGATAGCTTGGTTCAGTGAGACCCTGGATACCACCTTTGGCATGAATGAGGGATTGGTTAGACTCTGTCCTTATGGAAAATGAGAAATGGTTGTGCTGCCATAAGGGCCTGCAACTCAGATACTCTTCTTGCTGAGGTTATGGCCAGAAGGAAGGCAGTCTTCCAAGACAGGAATTGTAGTTCTGCAGATGCTGCCGTTTCAAATGGGGGTAGCGTTAATTTTTCCAACATGAAGTTAAGGTCCCATGTAGGCACTGGTGGTGTCCTTGGAGGGTTAATGTTTTTTATCCCTTTTAGAAACTGCCTTAGCAGAGGATGAGAAAATACAGATGGATCAGTGTTGTACTCTGCTGAAATAGCTGAAGCATGGATTTTTATGGATGAGTAAGAAAGGCCATTATGGAGCATTTCAGCCAAGTATTCAAGGATATGTGGGATGCTCATCACTGTCGGATCCTGACCCTGTGCGGTGCTCCAGGTTTGAAATCTTTTCCATTTTGCTGAATATGCCTTTCTTGTGGAAGGCCGCCGAGCTTCCATGATGATATCCTTTACCCTCTTGGATAGTTTATCCTGGGGAGGAGTCAAGGTATTTTCCAGGATGTCAGTTGCAAGGTTTTCAGGCTGGAGTGCAGAGTTTTGTAGTTGTGCTGTGTCAGAAGAAGTGGCCATTGTGGTAGGGGCCACGGGTTCGCGTGCCATGCTTTTAACAGTGGGTGCCAGTGTTGTCTTGGCCAGTCCGGAGCTATCAGAATCACTTTTGGTTGTTCTGTCCTGATCTTCAGTAAGACCTTGTTCATTAACGGAAGAGGTGGGAATGCATATACTGTTAGAGCATTCCAGCTAAAGGATAGGGCGTCCACCTTCCATGCTTGGGGATGGTATGTCCTTGTGCAGAATTTCTTCAGGTGATGGTTGTGGGGGGAGGCAAAAAGATCTATGTCCGCCTTCCCAAGATTGTGTTATCTGAAGAAAAATGTCTGGATGCAACATCCATTCGTGGATCCATGGTGTTTCTGCTTAGGCTGTCCGCCAGTACATTTTCCTTTCCTGGTACGAACTGGGAATGCAGTTGTATATTGAGTTTTATGGAAAGTTCCCAAAGATTCATTGCCAGCCTGCAAAGAGGGTAGGAATGGGTACCTCCTTGCTTGTTTATGTACCACATAACTGTGGTATTGTCTGTCTTTATTAACAGGTGACCTTGATGCAGGAAATGTTTGAAGGCCTCGATTGAATGTATCACTGCCAGCATTTCCTTTTGGTTGATGTGCAGGCACAATTCCTTTGAGTCCACTGCCCTGAATACATCTGTTCCATGTGCGCTCCCCATCCATGGTCTGAGGCGTCTGTTGTAATGGTTTGGCTGATATGAGGCTTGCTGAAAGGTAGGCCCATGTTTGACTGACTTGCTTGTGCCCACCACAGAAATTCCTTTTGAAGGCATGGAATGAGGGGGATCAAAGCTTCTAGGCTGTGACTGTGTTGAGACCATAGACTCCTTAGGTACCATTGCAGTTTCCTCATATGCAGTCTTGCCTGTGGAATCAGCAGAATGCAAGATGCCATGAAACCCAGGGCCTGCAGGATTTTCCTTGCAGTCAGCTGGGTTTGTGTTGTCAGATTTTTGAAATAATCCGGTAGTTGTTCTTGTTTTTCTTCTGTGAGAAAAGCCATTTGGGTGTTTGTATCCAGCTTTGCACCCAGAAAAATTATTCTTTGGGATGGAAGAAGTCTTGATTTCTGATAGTTGACTGTGTATCCCAAGGCCTGTAGTAGGCGGATGGCATAGCTCAAGTGTTTTAACAATGTTTGTTGGCTGTCCGCTTGTATAAGGCAGTCGTCCAGGTATGGGTATATTTGAATCCCCTGAAGTCTGCAATGTGCAATTACTGATGCCAGGCATTTCGTGAATACTCTGGGCACAATAGATAAGCCAAAGGGCAATGCTGAGAATTGATAATGCTCTGAACCTGCAAGAAATCTGAGGTGTCTTCTGCAACTTTGTCTGATAGGGACATGCAGGTATGCCTCCTTGAGGTCTAGAGTTACCAGCCAGGACCCCTTGCCCAGCATGGGAAGGAGCTGCTGTAAGGTCAGCATTTTGAATTTTAGCACGATGAGATAAGTATTCAGTGCGGACAAGTCTAGAATAGGCCTCCATTGCTTTTCTTTTCTTGGAACAAGGAATAGTCTGGAATAAAATCCTTGGCCTTGCTCTGTGAAAGGAACCTTTTCTATTGCCTTCATTTGTAGTAGTTTGGAAATCTGCTTGAAAGCCTCTGCCCTTTGATTTGGTGGCAGGTTTGGCATGCCTTGTCTTCTTGGTAATGTATGAAAATGCAATCTGTATCCTTTGTCTATTATTTGCAGTATCCATTTGTCCTTTGTAATACTGTGCCAATTTTCTGAGAATAAAGATAGCTTTCCGCCCAAAGGTGCTTCCAATTGAGCCCTGGTTGGTGGAGTCAAAGCCAAGTCATTGAGTTTGTCCTTGTACAGTAGATGTAGGTCCTGCACTACCTCTCTGGGTAGGAGGCTGCCATTGACGTCCTCTGTAGGGGCCTCGAGCTTGCCCTCTACCTCTGCCACGTCTGTTTTTCCCTCTTTGAAATCTGTCTGTGTCGGGAAAAGACCAATTCTTAGAAGGCCAATTTCTGCTGAATCTAGGTGGTTGGACCTGGAGAAAATCTTTGACTGTTTGAACTGATTTAGCCTTTTCTTCAAATTTCTTTAAGACCTCTTGAGCCGTGGAACCAAATAACTTTTGTTTTTCCAGTGGTGCATCCAGAAGCTTTGCTTTAACATGATCTGGCAGTGTCTGTTCCTTCAGCCAAGCATGTCTACGTATAACTGCACCTGTCATTGCTGACCTACATGAAGCTTCCAATGCATCATAACCACACTGTAAGAAATGGTTGCTAACCTGTTGAGAGTTATGCACCAGATCCTGAAGGGTCTTGGGTCAAGGGGTTCAGGAGAGGATAGTTTTTTATGCAATTCATCTAACAGATACTCTTGATACTGTATCATATGGAATTGACAATTTAATGCTCTCATAGAAAGAGTGGAAGAAGTATACACTTTTTTACCCCATCTCTCTAAAGCCCTGGATTCCCTTTCAGAAGGAAGTGGGTTCTTGGCAGTGGTAGTTGTAACCCCTTTAGGGCCCTGGGAAATGGTTTCTGGGTCAGCAGAGTGGCCCTTGTAAAGGTATAGATGTGAGTCCGGGACCCTGTAGTACCTGTCAGGTTTGAGAGGGGCCGGAAGGAAGTCAGGGGAAGTACTAGACTCAGAGTACACATCCTCTATAACATTCAAAACAGGAGGAAAGTACAGTTTTGTACCTACCATAAATGTAGATGTCCGATAGGTATGCATCTGCAGTCATAACATATGGGTTGTCCTGCCTCAGGCAGCCCTTCGGTAGGCCGGATTCCAAAGTCTGGGTCTGGCCTCGGCTGATGTCGCATCTTCCCCGACGTCAGAGCTGCTGGGGTATAAAGGCATCAGCCAACGCCATTTTCCTCAGTGTTTCTTGCCCCAGATGCCAGGAGCCCTCTAGGAAGGCCAAATTTGGATAAAAGTTGAAAATTCCAAATAGAATAAAACAAAATATATATATATATATATATATATATATATATATATATATATATATACATATATACATACAAACAAATACACCATAATAGATTCCCCCAGCTAGCTGAAAGAGGGGTAAGCACCCTAGGAATACCACAGAGGGAAGGGTGGGTAATCCTGACTGCAGATGCATACCTATCGGACATCTACATTTATGGTAGGTACAAAACTGTACTATGTCCTTCAAGGATGCATCTGCAGTCATAACATATGGGTAGAATACCATAGCCAAACTGGGGGAGGAGGTACTAAGATAAGGATGGTGTAGTTAAGATCCCCTGTAAAACTGCAGTTGCAAAACCTGCTCGGGATCTGGAGTATAAAGGTAGATTGTAATGCTTGGCAAATGTATGCACGGAGCTCCAAGTAGCAGCTTCTAAAATGTCCTTGGTAGCCACCCCTCAGAGGAAAGCTGTAGTGGTGGCTGTGGCTCTTGTGGAGTGAGGCCTGATATTTTCAGGAGCTGTCTTTCCATGAAAAGAGTAGCAGAAACGAATGCAATTTCCTATCCATTTAGAGATTGTCTGTTTGGAAATTGCTTTTCCTTGCACTCCAGTTGCATATGCTGCCAGAAGTTGGTCAGTTTTTCTGCTGGTTTTAGTTCTGTCCAGATAGTAGCGTAGTTGTCTGTGTACATCCAAGGTGTGTAGTAGTTTTTCCCCCCTGTTCTGTGGGTTAGGGAAGAACGTAGGCAAATGAATAGCTTGGTTCAAGGATACCCTGGATACCACCTTTGGCATGAAAGTAGGATTGGTTCTCAGAGACACTCTATCCTGGTGAAAAATAAGGAAAGGCTGCACTGCCATCAGTGCCTGTAACTCGGACACTCTTCTTGCTGAAGTGATTGCTAGAAGGAAAGCAGTTTTCCAAGATAAGAACTGTAAGTCTGCTGATGCTGCTGGTTCAAAAGGGGGTAGTGTTAATTTTTCCAGCACAAAATTGAGATCCCATGCAGGAAGAGGGGATTTCCTTGGAGGTTTTACATTTTTGATCCCTCTTAAAAATTGTCTGAGGAGAGGGTGAGAGAAGATAGGAGGATCCATGTTGTATTCTGCTGAAATTGCTGAAGCATGAATCTTAACGGAGGAATAGGACAGGCCATTGTGGAACAGTTCTGCTAAGTATTCTAGGATGTGTGCTAGGTTTGCCAGTGTGACATTTGTACCCTTTGAAGCTCCAAATGAGGAATCTCTTCCATTTAGCTGAGTATGTCTTTCTTGTGGAGGGTCTACGAGCCTCCAGGATTATGTCCTTGACCCTCTGAGATAAGACAGTTTGGTTTTGTTTTAGGCAATTTTCCAGGCAGTCAGCTGCAGTGTTTTCAAGTTTGGATGCAGGGTCTTGAAGTTGTTCTGCTTAGAAGTAGAGGCCATAGGGGTAGAGGCCATGAGTTCGTCCGAGACATGCTTCTCAGTAGCGGATACCAGTGCTGCCTTGGCCAGTCTGGAGCTATCAGTATCACCTTTGGCTGTTCCTCTCTGATCTTCAGTAGTACTCTGTACATCAATGGGAGTGGTGGAAAAGCATACACTGTTAGGGCATTCCAGTTGAAAGAGAGGGAGTCCACCTTCCAGGCTTGTGGGTGGTATACTCTTGAGCAGAATTTCCTTAGTTGGTTGTTGAGTGGGGAGGCGAACAGGTCTATCTCTGGCATTCCCCATTTGTTTGTTATGATTTTGAAGATGTCTGGATGCAGCCTCCATTCGTGAGCATCCGTGGTAGTTCTGCTTAAGCTGTCTGCTAGTGAATTCTCTTTTCCTGGTACGAATTTGGCCTGCAGTTGGATGTTGAGATTCAGGGCTAGGTTCCACAGATCCATTGCCATCCGCATAGAGGGTAGAAATGCGTGCCTCCCTGTTTGTTTATGTACCACATGACTGTGGTATTGTCTGTCCTTATCAGCAGATGACCTTGCTGGAGGAATGATTTGAATGCCTCGATTGCATGCTTCACTGCCAGCATCTCCTTTAGGTTTATGTGCAAATTCAGCTGGTCTTGAGTCCATAGGCCTTGGATGCACTTGTCTTCCATGTGTGCTCCCCATCCTAGGTCTGAGGCGTCCGTGGTGATGGTCTGCCTTGGTTGTGGTTTGTTGAAAGGCAACCCTCTGTTGGACTGGCAGGCCTGAGCCCACCACAGGAATTCCTTTTTCATGCATGGAATGATTGGAATTGTGGTTTCTAGACTGTGCCTGTGTTGAGACCATACATTCCTTAGGTACCATTGTAATTTCCTCATATGCAGCCTGGCATGTGGGATCAAGATTATGCAAGATGCCATGTAACCCAGGGCCTGCAGGACTTTCCTTGCAGTGAGCTGAGTTTGTCTTGTTAAAGCCATGAAGTAGACTGGGAGTTGCTTTTGTTTTTCTTCTGTGAGAAAAGCCATTATTGTGTCCAGATCCGCACCCAAAAAGGTTATCCTTTGGGATGGCACTAGTCTTGACTTCTGGATGTTGACTATGTATCCCAAGGCCTGTAACAGGTGTATGACATAGGCCAAATCCTTTATTAGTCTTGTCCTGTTCTCTGCTTGTATTAGGCAGTCATCCAGGTATGGGTAGATTTGAATTCCCTGAAGCCTGCAATGTGCAATTACTGATGCCAGGCATTTCGTGAATACTCTGGGCGCAGTAGATAAGCCAAAGGGCAATGCTGAGAATTGATAATGCTCTGATCCTGCAAGAAATCTGAGGTGTCTTCTGCAATCTGGTCGTATAGGGACGTGCAGGTATGCCTCCTTGAGATCTAGAGTCACCAGCCAAGACTCCTTGCCCAACATGGGAAGAAGATGCTGTAGGGTCAGCATTTTGAATTTTGGCACAATGAGATATGTGTTTAGTGCGGACAAGTCGAGAATAGGTCTCCATTGGGTTTCTTTTCTTGGTACAAGGAATAGTCTGGAGTAAAACCCTTGGCCTTGTTCCATAGATGGTACCCTTTCTATTGCTTTCATCTGAAGTAAATTGTTGATTTGTCTTAAAGCCTCTGGCTTCTGGTTTGGTGGAAGGTTTGGCATTCCGCTCCTTCTGGTAAAGTGTGGAAATGAAACCTGTATCCTTTGTCTATTGTTTGCAATGTCCATTTGTCTTTTGTAATGCAATGCCAGTTTTTTGAGAATAAAGCCAATTTTCCGCCCAAGGGTGCTTCCAGTTGTTCCTTGTAGGCGGAATCAGAGTCAAGTCATTGTGTTTGTCCTGTGGAAGTGGTTGTAGTTGCAGCTGTGGCAGTACTCCTCTGGTTGGCAGGTTGCCACTGGCGACCCCTGTAGGCACCCTTTGATTGACCTCTGCCTCTTGGGCGTCTATTCCTGCCCCTCTGTGCTTTGGAGGTGTCTGGAAAGGACCAATTCTTTGAAGGCCAGTTTCTGCTGAACCTCGGAGGTTGGACCTGCAGAAAATCCTTAACTGTTTGCACAGATTTTGCTTTTTCTTCCACTTTCTTTAGAATCTCCTGTGCAGGGGAGCCAAATAAACTTTGTTTCTCCATTGGAGCATCTAGGAGTTTAGCCTTGACATGGTCCGGCAAGGATTGCTCTTTTAGCCAGGCATGTCTACGAATTACTGCCCCAGTCATAGCTGATCTAAATGAAGCTTCCAGTGCATCATAGCCACATTTTAAGAAATGATTACTGACCTGCTGAGAGTTGTGTACCAAATCCTGAAGGGCCTTACGGTCTAAAGGTTCAGGAGAAGAAAGCTTTTTATTCAGCTGATCTAACAAATATTGCTGGTACTGTATCATATGGAATTGACAGTTTAAAGCCCTGGCAGAAAGAGTAGCAGATGTATAAACCTTTTTCCCCATCTCTCTAATGCTCTTGACTCCCTTTCAGAGGGTAGGGGGTTTTGGCAGTGGCAGCTACAACACCTTCGGGCCCTGAGAAATAGTTTCTGGGTCTGCAGCATGGGCTTTATACAAGTGGAAGTGGGAACTGGAACCCTGTAGTATCTGTCAGGTTTGGCAGGGGCCGGGGGAAGTGAATCAGGGGCAGAGCTGACATCATTATATGCATCATCAACTACAGTTAGCACAGGTGGTATGGCTAAAGGCCTATGCTGTGGCAAGTGTAAGAAAGTCCTTAGTCTGTTCTAGAATCAGAGAAATCCTGACCCTGCCATTGAAAGTGTTCCCTCATAGAGTGTAAAGTTTCCCCAAAGGAAAATTCCTCTGGAGGGGAAGCAGAAGGGATAGAGTCTTCTGCATCTGAATCCTCATAAGGTGAGTATGGCCCTTCCTGATGGTCTGACAAATCAGATCCATCCGAGGAGTAGTCAGAGGAGAGAGGTTCAGGGGGTTCAGTCCTGGGCCTTTTGTCAGGAGGAGGTTGGGAGGCCCTGTCTGGGTGAGGTTGGGAACCCCTAATCAGAGATATAAGGTCCTCGGCAAGACTGAGAATCTGGGAACTTGACGAAGGTCTCTGAGAAGTTGATTTTACAGGTAAAGCTTGTGTAATTTTAGCTGCTTTAGCCCTGGAGAAAGCCTTAATAGACATAGAAGCAGGGGGCCTAGCTGCCCCACGTGCAGGAGTGGAAATGTCCAAAGGAATGGTGTCGGACAATTCTTGTGCGATTGCTTCTTCGGTAGGGATTTCTGTAGCCGACTCGGCTGGGGCCTCACTGGCCTCGGTTGTCGGAGGTATGATTTCGGCAGAAGGTAGAACCGAGGCCTCGGTTTCAGCCGAAACAGAGACACTCGCGGCAGGCCTAACTGTGGTTTCAGCCGAAACCGCGGGCCGCGAGTGTCGGTCCTTTTCCTTGCGTTTTTTGGATAAATGTGAAGTCGGAGTCTCCGACGGCATTTTATATGCAAAAGCGGATCCAAAAAACTCTTCTGCAAACTCCGACCGACGTCTAAGAGTCAGTCGGTTGAAGGAGGCACAGGCTAAACAAGCTGATACGTCGTGGTCTGGGCCTAAGCAAGGAAGGCAGTAGGAATGGAAATCCTTATGAAGTATTTGTTTCCCACAAGTTAAACAATTATTTACTTTGTCTGACATCGGCTGAGGCAAGAAAGAGTCCCCAACGGGGTACATAGCTTTTTAGAAGTCTTCGGTAGCTGAATCTCTGGATCTGACTGACCGGCACTTGCGAACAGCTTCTGCTTCGGGCACCGCGCGGCAAGAAAGACTGAGGAAAATGGCGTCGGCTGATGCCTTTATACCCCAGCAGCTCTGACGTCGGGGATGATGCGACATCAGCCGAGGCCAGACCCAGACTTTGGAATCCGGCCCACCGAAGGGCTGCCTGAGGCAGGACAACCCATATGTTATGACTGTAGATGCATCCTTGAAGGACATTAGCCAAAGGTCTATGCTGAGGTAAATGTAAAAAGGTCCTCAACCTCTTTCTGGAGTCAGAGAATTTCTGGCCTTGCCATTTGAAATGCTCTCTCATGGTGTGAAGGGTCTCCCCCAAAGGAAAACTCTTTGGGTGGGGAGGCCGAGGGAATAGATTCCTTTGCACCAGAATCCTTGTAGGCTGGAAGGGCCTCCTCCTGGAAGTCCGAAAGGACAGATTCATCTGAGGCCTCATCAGAAGACTGGGGATCTGTCTGCTCTACTCTGGGCCTTTTGCCTGGAGGAGGCTGAGAGCCCCTGTCTGGATGTGGCTGAGAGCCCCTGATTAAGGAAATAAGGTCCTCAGCCAAGGTTAAGATTTGTGAACTGGTAGTGGATCCCTGAGGAATAGCCTTGGGAGGAAGAGATTTTGGCTGTTTAGCAGGTTTAGCCCATGTAAAGGCCTTAATGAACATGGATACAGGAGGCCTGGCTGCCCCACGTGCTGGGGTAGATTTATCCACAGAAATGGTGTCGGAAATTTCCTGAGCACCGGTTTCAGACGGAAATTCTAAGACCGACTCAGGGATGGCCTCCGGTACCGAAGTTACCGGTTGTGCGGTGTCGTCGGTCAGAAGCGGTAGAGATTCGGCTTCAGAAGAGACCGAGACACTTGCTGTAGGCCTAGGCGTGGAGTCGGCCGGAACCGCGGACCGCGTGTGTCGGTCCTTATCCTTTCGTTTTTTGGGTAAATGTGCTGTCGGAAGCTCCGACGGCATGATATAACAAAAATTGTCCCCAAAAAATTCCTCTGCAAACTCTACTCGACGCCTAAGAGTGCGTTTATTGAAGGAAGCACAGGCTGAACAGGCCGAGACGTCGTGGTCTGGGCCTAGGCAGGGTAAGCAGTAAGAGTGGAAATCCTTATGAGGTATTTGTTTCCCACAAGATAAACAATTATTAACTTTAAGCGTTTGATCTGACATCGGCTGAGGCAAGAAAGAGTCCCCAACGGGGTACTTAGCTTTTTTGAAGTCTTCGGTAGCTGAAATTGCAGGAGCTGGCTGACCGGTACTTGCGAACTGCTTCTGCTTCGGGCACCTCGCGGCAAGAAAGACTGAGGAACATGGCGTCGGCTGACGCTTTTATACCCAGCTGTGGCGCCGAAAGGCGACATCAGCCGACGCCGGACCCAGACTTTGGAATCCGGCCGACCGAAGGGCTGCCTGAGGCAGGACAACCCATATGTAAGGACTGCAGATGCATCCTTGAAGGACATCGCAACGAAACAAATTCCCAAGGCTACACTCTGGCCTGAAAAGCATCTGAGAGCAGGAAGGGCCTAAAACAGTAACTGCCATCAAAGGCTGTATGACAGTTTTCAGTTCACAACTCTCAGCTGTGGTATGGCTACATTAAAGGAGACATGATTATCTGACGCCTGAAAGGGAAGTACAGTTGCATTAGGAAATTACCATAACTGACACTGGAGTAGATTACTGTTAACAGTACTGAGTCTTATGAATTCCTGCCTCCAGCAGCCCCCAGTCAACCTGAATATGAGGGGAATTTCACCATCCCCCAGCCAGCTGATGCCCTCCCTCCCCACCAAACGTGTTTGGGGCCTCATCTTCCAAGAGATCATAAACCTTGTTAATCTTAGGGGCCGCTCCCAGTTAAATACATCTCTACATCTAGTCAACATCTGAGAAAAATAAATCATCTGTTTTGGCACTTGTACCTCTTCATCACCAGAGGAAGCCATCTGATCCGATTCAAGCCGATCAGAGTCCTCAGATACAGGATTCCCTTCAAAAAGGGAATTCTTAGCACAAGGACCGGAGAGAGAAGCACCTCTGTTAGTCATAACCCTGTAATCGACTGAGTGAACAATGGATCTAGCCACAGACACTATCTCAGGTAGGAAACTAGTCAGAGGCTGCTGTGCCACCACTTCGTGGTCTTCTGTCCCTTTTCAGCATACACTACATTAGTGGAGAATCTCTGTGGCCAGGGGTCAATACTGGCAACAGATTCTGCACTTCTGACTTCTTACACCTAAAGGTGTGGTGCTCCCATACTTGAACCCTGTTGGATGTGTCTGCCCATGCATCACTCACAGTTGTGACATTATGACCACATCAGTGGACCTGAAGATAACAGAAAAAGTACAGTTTTGTACCTACCATAAATGTAGATGTTAGAGTGTTCACACTGCTGCAGTCAATACACTTGGGTTATCCTGCCGTCAGGTGGTGCTGCAGTCGGCCAGAGTTCCAAAGTCTTGGTCCGGCATCGGTTGCTGTCGCTTCTTCCCTGATGTCAGTGCGCCAGGGATATATAAGATGCATCCGATGCCATTTTCTTCAGTTTTTCTTGCCCCAGATGTCAGGTGCCCCCAGGTAGGTAGGCAATACATATTGCTAATAAAACATACATAAAAAATAAGAACAATACCTTCAGTTACAAGCAAATACACCACAAAGGTTGTATAGGATAGAAAGGTATAGATAAGTCCAGCTAGTACAGAGGGGATGGAGGGAAGGTAACCTGGACTGCAGCAGTGTGAACACTCGAACATCTACATTTATGGTAAGTACAAAACTGTACTATGTTCATCGTGTTACACTGCTGCAGTCATTACACTTGTGTAGAATCCCAAAGGTAAGGTTGGGTGGCTGGTCTATAAAGAGTTAGGATTGGCTATGAGGCCCTGCAGAACTGCAGTGGCAAATCTTGCTCTGGATTTAGAGTAAAGAGGCAAGTGGTAATGCTTGGTAAAGGTGTGCAGTGAACTCCAAGTTGCAGCCTCTAAAATTTCCTTGGTTGGTACTCCTCTGAGAAAGGCTGTTGAAGTGGCTGTTGCTCTGGTAGAATGTGGCCTAATGTTATTAGGGACTGATTTTCCAAGCTGTGTGTAGCAGTAGCGAATACGGTGTCCTATCCATTTGGAAATAGTCTGCTTTGAGATAGCCTTGCCCTGTAATCCTGCAGCATATGCTACAAACAGTTGCCCAGTTTTCCTGAAAGCTTTTGTTTTGTCCAAGTAGAAGCGTAGCTGCCTGTGCATGTCCAAAGAGTGCAGAAGTTTCTCCCCTTTATTCTGGGGGTTTGGATAGAAAGTTGGCAAATGGATGGTTTGGTTAAGAGCCACACTAGATACCACCTTTGGCAGGAAGGTAGGGCTTGTCCTTAAAGAAACCCTGTCCTGATGAAATATTATAAAAGGTTCCACTGCCATTAATGCCTGTAGCTCTGAGACTCTTCGTGCTGAAGTTACTGCCAGGAGCAGAGCTGTTTTCCATGATAAAAATTTTAGATCGGCTGTAATGGCTGGCTCAAAAGGTGGCAAGGTCAGTTTTTCCAAAACAAAATTGAGGTCCCACGCTGGTTTTGGTGCTC
The DNA here is from genome assembly GCF_019279795.1 of Protopterus annectens. NCBI lineage: Eukaryota > Metazoa > Chordata > Ceratodontiformes > Protopteridae > Protopterus > Protopterus annectens. Next base: position 452,002,893 of record NC_056748.1, on the reverse strand, counting down.
TCCGGGGCGGTCTTATGTTTTTAGCCCCTCTGAGGTACTGCTTTAGCAAGGGATGAGAGAATAAAGGAGGATTCGTGTTGTAATGAGCTGAAATGGCAGAGCCGTGGATCTTAATTGATGAGAAGGATAGGCCTTTGTCCAGCATCTCAGTTAAGTATTGTAAAATCTGAGGAATATTTGGGACAAGAGGGTCAAGGCTTTGAGCCTGGTTCCAGGCACAGAATCTCTTCCATTTTTCTGAGTAAGATTTCCTGGTACTAGGCCTCCTGGCCTCCAAAATGACATCCATAACAGCTTTAGGGAGAGGTGCTGCCCAGTTTGACTAATGAATCTGCCATACATCCAGGTTTAGGGTTTTGAGCTAACCGTGCAGGATCTGATTGTTTTGTTGAGTCAGAAGGTGTGAAATTTGTAGCAAAATCCATGGTGGGCCTTGAGCTAAGTTCTTTAAGATTGGGTACCAGTGCTGGTGTGGCCAGTCTGGAGCAATCAGGATCATCTGTGTTTTTTCTTGTCTGGCTTTTAGGAGTACCTTTGAAAGGAGAGGCAGTGATGGGAAGGCATAAACTTTTAGGCTTTTCCAGCTGAACGAAAGAGCATCCACTTTCCATGCTTGTGTGTGTTAAGTCCTTGTGCAGAATTTTTGTAGTTGGCAATTCAGTGGGGAGGCAAAAAGATCTATGTCTCGGCACCCCCATTTTTGCGTTACCATGCAGAAGATTGATGGATTCAATTTCCATTCATGAGGGTCCATGATATTTCTGCTGAGATCGTCTGCCAGAGTATTTTTCTTTCCTGGCAGGAATTGTGCTTGCAGATGAACTTGATAAGTCAGAGCTGTGTTCCACAAGGTCATGGCTTGCCTGCATAGGGGATAAGAATGAGTGCCCCCTTGCCTGTTTATGTACCACATTACTGTGGTGTTGTCTGTCTTTAATAATAATTGTCCTGGATGCAGAAGGTCCTTGAAAGCTGTTAGGGCATTCTGAACAGCCAACATCTCTTTTTGATTGATGTGAAGATGCATTTGGTCTGTAGTCCACTTGCCCTGAATACATTTTCTTGCCATGTGTGCTCCCCAGGCGTAATCCAAAGCATCTGTTGTTAGAGTCTGCCTGGCTGTGGGTAGAGTGAAAGGCTGACCCTTGTTGAGGTGACATGCCTGTGCCCACCATCGAAACTCCTGTCGTAGGCAGAATGTCCTTTTTCTCTGTTTGAATGAGGCAGTCGTCCAGGTATGGACATATTTGAATTCCTTTTTGTCTGCAAAATGCAATTACTGGTGCCAGGCACTTTGTGAAGACCCTGGGCACAGTAGATAAGCCAAAGGGCAGTGCAGAGAATTGGTAGTGCATTGTACCCGCTTTGAATCTGAGGTATCTTCTGCAATCTTGTCTGATAGGGACATGCAGGTATGTCTCTTTGAGGTCCAGAGTTGCAAGCCAAGCCTTCTTGCCCAGCACGGGAAGAAGCTGCTGTAGTGTCAACATTTTGAATTTCGGAACATCCAGGTAAGTATTTAGAGTTGAAAGGTCTAGTATGGGTCTCCAGGCTTTGTCCTTTCTGGGGACCAGGAAGAGTCTTGAGTAAAATCCTTGTCCTTGTTCCTGCTGTGGTACTTTTTGAATAGCTCTCATGTCCATGAGGGCTGAATTTTGTTTTTGAGCCTCTGCCCATTTATTTTGTGGCAGGTTTGGCATTCCCTTTAGCCTTGGTAAAGTGTGAAAGTGGAATCTGTATCCTTGAGACACACTATTCAGAACCCATTTGTCTTGGGTGATTGTTTGCCAATTTTGAGAAAAAAGTGCTAGTTTCCCCCCTAAGGAGGCTGCCAAAAGGGAAGTGTTTGGCATAGGAAGGGGGAAGTCATTGGGACTGTTTCCTGTAAGGTTGAGACTTGTCCTCACCTCCTTTTGGGGTTGAGGTACCCCACTGTCCTCACCTCCTTTTGGGGTTGAGGTACCCCACTGTCGTTGTCTGTAAGAGCCTCGGGGTTGAGATCTGCCACTTGGGCGTCTGTATCTGCCTCTCTGTGGCCTGACACTGGAAAGGACCAATTCTTTGTTGGCCAATTTCTGATAAATCGAGGTGGCTGTACCTGTAAGAAATCTTTGACTGTTTGCATAGATTTAGCTTTATCCTCCATTTTCTTTAACACCTCTTCTGCCTTAACACCAAACAAGGTATCACGCTGTAAAGGAGCATCCAATAATTTTGCCATAACATGGTCAGGTAAACTCTGTTCTTTTAACCAAGCATGTCTTCGAATCACAGAACCTGTAACTGCGGCTCTACAAGAAGCCTCTAAAGAATCAAAACCACATTGCAGAGTATGTTTTCCCACCTGTTCAACTGCATGCAATAAATCCTGCATTTCTTTATAGTCAGGAGCTTCTGAGCTTGTAAGCATTTTCTGTTTTAACTGAGCCATTAAATATTGTTGGTACTTAATCATGTGAAACTGGCAATTTAAAGCCCTTACTGCTAAAGTTACAGAAGTGTAAACTTTCTTCCCCCATCTATCTAATGCTCTAGAATCTCTGTCAGTGGGGACTGGATTTTTTGCAATGGAAGCCTTAACCCCTTTGGGACCCTGGGAAATGGTTTCTGTGTGAGCAGAAGGGTTTTTATAAAGAAACTTGTGAGAGTCAGGGACTCTATAATACCTATCTGGCTTGGCTGGAGCAGGGGGCAAAGAATCAGGAGATAAGCTGGATTCAGAGAACACATCATCCACAATATCTAACACAGGCGGAATAGCAAGGGGCCTGTGCTGAGGCAATAAAAGGAAGTCCCTGAGCCTTTTCTTGGATTCTGAATAATCCTGACTTTCCCAATGGAAATGCTCCCTCATGGTATGTAAAGTTTCCCCAAAAGAGAAATCCTCAGGAGAAGAGGCTGAAGGGATAGATTCTTCAGCATCACAGTCCTCATAGGGGGGTAGAGAGTATCCCTGGTCTGAAGAGGAATCAGAGGAAATGGAAACCTGATCAGAGGAATCATAGTCTGTATCCTGCCTAGGCCTTTTCTCAGGAGGGTGATGGGAACCCGATTAGAGTAATGAGGTCTTCGGCCATTTTGAGCATCTGTTTCTTAGGCATGGAGGACTGTCCTGGAGAATGCTGTACTTGCTTCTTTGTCTTTAATGGTGTTTTTGTCTTGGCTGCTGCTTTAATAGTAAGTTGTGAAGGTCTGAAAACACCCTCAGAAGCCGATGCCTGCTCAGCGGCTCTGGACCCATCTGAGGGATTAGTTTCCGTAGGCCCAATACCTTGAGTTTCCAGAAGCCTAGTTGTCTCCACATGAGAGTCGTTGGTGGCCTGTGGCTCTGAGGTAGTGGGTGTCAGGGGCTGTGAAAGCGCCTCACTGAGAACTGGCGACTGGCCTAGAAGAGGCTTCGTCGTCGGTTTTGGACCTCGGATGCTTGTCTTTATCCTTGTCTTTGCGTTTTTTTTATGAACTGTGGTCGTCGGTTGTTCCGACGGCATTGTATAATTGAACCTTCGGCCAAAGTAGTGCAAAGCAAAATCAAAACGTTGTTTTATAGTGAGTTTGTTAAATCTAGCACAAAACCAACAACTAGTGACGTCGTGATCAGGGCCTAGGCATGGAATACAGTAAGAGTAGGAGTCCTTATGAGGTATTTGCTTCCCACAAGAAATACAATAATTAACTTTTTCTGACATCGGTCTGAGGCAAGAAAAAAGTTTTCCCAATGGGGTACTTAGCTTTATTGAAGACTTTGGATCTGAAATTCGACTTCGAAAATCTCAGGAGTCGGCTGACCGGCACTTGCAAACTGCTTTTGCTTCGGGCACAGCGTGGCAAGAAAGACTGAAGAAAATGGCGTCGGATGCATCTTATATACCCCTGGCGCACTGACATCAGGGAAGAAGTGACAGCAACCGACGCCGGACCAAGACTTTGGAACTCTGGCCGACTGCGGGACCGCCTGACGGCAGGATAACCCAAGTGTAATGACTGCAGCAGTGTAACACGATGAACATCAAGTGCTCCAAGAGCCTGCTCAAAGCCAAGGCTACTGCAGGTGTTACAAGCTGTAGGCTGAAGTATATATTTTTTTATTTAATTTTTTTTAGGTACAAAAGGGGAAGAAGGGGGCGTACCTGAATCCATCAAGACAAGGGGCAAAATCTAGCCAGATCAATATGAAAGTATTGCTTGCATGGTCAGCCCAGTAACAAACTGACAAATCCTACAGTTCTCTCTAAATAGCAAACTGAAGTCCATTTCTACAGAGAAACTATACTCAGTGGGTCTAGGACTATTCACTGAAAGCACATTTCACTGAAACTCAAATGACTGTGCACAAATCACTGACAACACAAGTCACTGAAACATATTTCAATGAAAGTTATACATGGTCTTTTCCCCACTGTAGTGTGACCCTGGAGTTAGTATATATAGTAAGGGGGGGGGGGGTATGGGGGGCATAGCCCCCCACATAGTTTGGATATATATTACGTTCAGAAGACTAATTTATTGGAATTGCAAGCATCCATGTATACAGTTCAAAATATTTAAAATAGGTAGGGGGCTACATCCACCACACCCCCCTTACTATATATAGTAACTCCAGGGTCACACTACAGTGGGGAAAAGGCCATATATAACTTTCGGTGATATGTGTTTCAGTGAATTGTGTTTTCAGTGAATTGAGCTTTCAGTGAATTGTGCACAGTCAAATGTGTTTCAGTGAAATGTGCTTTCAGTGAATAGTCCTAGACCCATACTCAATACTGTGCTGTGGAGGAAAAAAAAAGACAGCAATTTCAGTAACCTGGCATAAAGTGCAAAAAATGCATCACATAGACCCCTCCCCAATATAAAAGCAATTTTTAAACTAAAATAGAAATAGCTCAAAACAGCCTTAGACCAAAAATGAAGTACAATATTAAAGTAAAATTCCTGTCAGAAACGTCACAAACACAATAGTGCAAGAAATGCATTTTAAAGAAATGTGTTTCAAAAGTTGTAAGTCTACTCAAATACATCAAATAACGAATAATTAACCTTAGAAAAGGAATTTAAAAAATTCCTCTCAGAAATGTTTCACAAATAAAAGGGTGTCCAAATTGCTATTTGGACAAAAAAGGTAATTTAAAATGCTGTAAATATGCCCAATTACCTCAAATAATCATAGTTCCAATGTAAAAAAAACAGTAAGTCTTACTGTCAAAACTTTCAAAAGAAGCTTTTAATCAGTAATAGCTGCAAATTACTTGTGGTTCTCGATGCAAGAAGCAATGATGGGAACTGCAATAGAACAGCCATAGAACAGAAATGCAGTTAAACAATCAGAAATAGACATAAAACACTTTAAAAGGGCCCAAAATCCACAAATTCAGAAAGAGCTTAAAAAAGAGCCTTCTACTGTAAGAGAAACCATACTAAACATATATACAAATTTTATTGAAAAAAAATAAATAAATATGAAGTCAACAGAATAGGCTATTCCAGTAGTGATAGAAAAAGACGAGAGAATGAGACAGATAAGCAATATCCCAAGAGAGCTTTCTCAGACTGTGGCATAAGAAAACTAAAAGGTCCTGAGTGTGAAGGGCTGTCCTGGTCCTGTGGCAGCAGAAGGAGTTCTGAGCTTTGACTGTCAGGGGAGGGTAGCAGTACACCACTACCCACATGCCAGTATGGTAGTGCGTTTGTTGAAAATACATTGCAATTCTCTCATGAGGAGCTTTCCTAGAGGAACCATCAAAATGCACGATGCAACGTGCTCCAAGAGACTGAGAGACACACTGATTGAGATGACTTCTATGCTGTGAGTAAAAGTACAGTGGTCTAAAATCTGATAACAATACATACTCCTCTTAATCACTGCTGCAGTATTCCTCACAATAGGGATCCTCTGCCAAGGGTGGCCTGATGTCTAGCCATTATACCAAAGCCTTTAGGTTGCTAAGAGTGCACTGTACAGCACAAGTATGCTCCCAGAGTACAGCACAGGCATATAGGAGAAACCCTGACATACCATCCTTAGAATGGAGTTTCCCAGTAGGAATACCACTCCGAGGATTAGAGAGGTACTGGGCACATCCAGAGGGGAAGAGGGAGGGAGTGAATACTGCAACAGTGAAGAGAAGAACATCTACAGTTATAGTAAGATTTTGCATAACTGTATTATGTCCTTCATATCCATTGTTGCAGTGTTCCGTACAACAGGGACAGTGCAAAAAGCTCATGAAGAAAAGAGGGAGGAGGAAGGACCAGCAGAGCCTTCTAGGAACTCAAAGATGGCCCTAGCAAAACCAGCTCTAGTCCTGGAAATCACATCTGACTAATAGTGCTTAGTACTTATCCAAATGGAAGAGGTTTTCTACTTGGTGTCTTTCTCATAACATAGGTCCACTTTCTGTGGATGTTTCTTTGGTTCTGTCATATTTGTATGGATTGCTCAATTCCAGGTTGGCATATTTTTCTGTAAAAGCCCACTTGTCAGCTGTTTTTGCTTGTCTGCCTCTCGATCCCCCTTTGGCTTCTAGATTTGAGGCTAAACAATTTCTTAAAGGCGTTCTTCATATTAGACCTCCACGGAAGCCTGTTCCCTTCTTGCTAGGACCTTAATTTTGTTGGAGAAATTCTCAGGCTCCTTTTGAGCCTGCAGTTTCAGCTCTTTGCAGTGTTGCTCTTGGAAGGCTGTTCTTTTGTTGGGCCTTACTTCTGCTAAATAGATGTCTGAGCTTAAAGCTTTTATAGCTGTACCCACTTTCTTAGTTTTCCATAAGGACAGGGTGTTTCTTCATACTAATCCTTCTTTTATGCCCCAACTGGTAAATGAGTTGTCTCTTAGTCTATTCATTTGCCCACTTTTTTCCCTTCTACACAATCTGCTAGTTTGTAAGTTTTGCACAGTTTGGATGTGCGTAGACAATTCAGATTTTGTTTGGGTAAGACCAAAGCTTTTTGCAAATCTGATCAGCTTTTAGTTTCCTTTCATCCTAGGTCTTTAGGATTGGCTGTTTCCAAGCAAACTATTTCTTCTTGGATATGTAAAGCCATTTCTTTGTTATTCTTTTCACGACAAGAGACTTCCTTTTTTTGTTTAAGGCTCATTCTGTAAGGGCTGTGGCTTCTGCTGGTGCTTTGTTCAAGGGTTTAGATGCTAACTCTAGTCTTGAGGCAGCTACTTGGGCTTTTGTGGATACTTTTAGGAAACTTATAGGAAACTTTCATAGGTTAATACTAGGCTAACTGCCCTTATGAGCCATTTTAAGCCTAGCCAATTATCCCTTGTGAGATTCAAACCCTGCACCTTGTGTTTGTAAGGCAATAAGTTGTTTGCCTTACAAACACAAGGTGCAGGGTTTGAATCTCACAAGGGATAATTGGCTAGGCTTAAAATGGCTCGTAAGGGCAGTAACCTATTAACAAAAGTTCATAAGTTTCCTAAAAGTATCCACAAAAGTCCAAGTAGCTGCCTCAAGACTAGAGTTAGCATCTAAACCCTTGAACAAAGCATCAGCAGAAGCCACAGCCCTTACAGAATGAGCCTTAAACAAAAAAGGAAGTCTCTTTGTGGAAAAAAAGAATAACAAAGAAATGGCTTTACATATCCAAGAAGAAATAGTTTGCTTGGAAACAGCCAATCCTAAAGACCTAGGATGAAAGGAAACTAAAGGCTGATCAGATTTGCAAAAAGCTTTGGTCTTACCCAAACAAAATCTGAATTGTCTACGCACATCCAAACTGTGCAAAACTTACAAACAGCAGATTGTGTAGAAGGGAAAAAAGTGGGCAAATGAATAGACTAACAGACAACTCATTTACCAGTTGGGGCATAAAAGAAGGATTAGTATGAAGAAACACCCTGTCCTTATGGAAAACTAAGAAAGTGGGTACAGCTATAAAAGCTTTAAGCTCAGACATCTATTTAGCAGAAGTAAGGCCCAAAAAAAGAACAACCTTCCAAGAGCAACACTGCAAAGAGCTGAAACTGCAGGCTCAAAAGGAGCCTGAGAATTTCTCCAACAAAATTAAGGTCCTAGCAAGAAGGGAACAGGCTTCCGTGGAGGTCTAATATGAAGAACGCCTTTAAGAAATTGTTTAGCCTCAAATCTAGAAGCCAAAGGGTGATCGAGAGGCAGACAAGCAAAAACAGCTGACAAGTGGGCTTTTACAGAAAAATATGCCAACCCGGAATTGAGCAATCCATACAAATATGACAGAACCAAAGAAACATCCACAGAAAGTGGACCTATGTTATGAGAAAGACACCAAGTAGAAAACCTCTTCCATTTGGATAAGTAGGATTTCACAGTACTGGTTTCAAGGACTCCTGCAGGACCCTAAGCACGTCCTCAGAAAAAAAGGTATCTATATAGAATCAAAATCCTATCACCCACAGTGTCAGTTGAAGAGTGGACAGGTGGAGATGGATGAGCGATCCCTTTTCTTGTGCAAGTAGGTCCACCCTGTGAGGTAACTTGTGATGACTGCCCTTGGCTAAATGCAGAAGAGGGAACCAATACTGTCTAAGCCAAAAGGGAGTTACCAGCAAGATTTCGGGAGCATCCTGTTTTATCTTGAAAAGGATATTTGGAATGAGAGGAAGGGAGGGAAGGGATAAAGAAACATCTCCTTCCAGGACAGAGTGGGTGTCCACCTTCCAAACCAGGGGACATGGAACTCTGGCACAAAAAACAGGAAGTTGTCTGTTCAGCAGGGAGGCAAACAGATCTACTCGGGGAGTACCCCAGTGGTGGAGAGGGTCTGTTTGTAGGGGCTGTTGTATTCTGAGCACATTTTCCAAGCCATCTTTGATTAGAAGGGGCCCTTCTGTACTCTTGTGAGAGAAGTGTGCTGACTGGAGCCTGTCTGATGAAGGGTGATTGGTCTAGGGCTTGGAGTGAACATCCTCACTGGTTCTTTTGAACTTTTTATAAAAGTTTTAAGATTTTAGCTTCTGATATTTTAAGCCCAGAATTTGAGCGGGTTTCTGTTCTATGAGCCTTGTGCAGCACCACGCAATTGTGCACCATAGCCAAACAGAAAATTTCAACAAGTTTTCCCCCTTAGATACAGCTCTAGTACATTAGTGTAGTCCTCACCTTTAATACATCTCCGGGTCTAAGCATTGCTAGTCAGCTGTGACCTCTTAAACCACTAACCAAAAACCCCACCAGAAACATCCATCTATAGAGCACCTCCTACATCAGTCCTGAAAGCACCCCTTTGTGATAACAGTTCTTCAAACCTAGCACAATTGCCAAACTTTTTGACTTCTGTCTCCTGAGGCAGTGTAGCAACTGCCTCATGTAGCAACTGCCTCATGTAAGCGGACAACCCTCTACTAATAACTCACTCTAGTAGAAAGTGCGATAGATGTATCTACACCAATAATCCTGAATCCCTACTCTCTAGCATGGAAAATAGTAACACTGAAGAGGTTGTCAACTCACCCACCACTACTCATGCACATAGTACCACTACTCATACACATAGCATGCATCCAACACAAATCAACATATGCAGAGCTTCTCTCAAAAAAAAATTACCAAAACACCAGAGACCTCCAAAACGCAAGATTGCTACAACCAACACAGTTCCCATAGCACCCAAGACACACAGCAACACCAGTGTCTCACCTAACAAGCCCTTAAGGTGCAATACTCCAAACAAATTTTCTTGTCATTGGAGACTCCATACTGAGACACACAATGTCCCACTCACCGGGTTAGATAAGGAGAAAGTCAAAGTCAGCTGCTTGTCCGGTGCCAAGATTTGTCAGATTACACATATATTCAGGCCTGTCAGCAACAACTACCATTATGAGTCTGTCATAGCTCATACTGGAGTGAATGACCAAAGATGTTCCTCACTGAACTATATGAAGAGACTTGACTGAGCTCTATGAGTATGTGTTCCAGGCAGCTATGCCCTTAGCCTTGAGCAGCATATTACCCTCACCTAGAATGATGCCACAGTATAAACAAAAAATGACATAATTGAATAATTGGCTTAGTTTTTGGAGTCATTCCAGGGGGATCCAGTATGTCAGCCTGGGAGGACATGGTCGACAAACCTCACTACTTTGCCAGAGACTGTTTGCACCAGGCACCACTAGGCTTTTGGCTGCTGGCAAAGACTCTTGCCTCCCCCCCACAGTGCCTTTTGTAGGCAAGGTCTCAAAAACAAAATTGCCAATCATAACAAAATAAGGGTTATGCTGCTAAACCCTAGGAGCTTAAACCAAAAACTACACACCCTAGAAACACTCCTATCACTGGATGATGTAGATATCTGTGCAGTCACAGAAACCTGGTTCAAGGCCTCTGAAAGTACCCCAGCCTTGCAGGGCTACAATGCCTTCCATACCTTCAGATCACAAAACGAATGTGTGAGAACCAAAGGAGGTGGTGCTTCTATATTAGAGATAAATTCACCTCCAGACTAGTTAGACAGGACAACTCCATGGAGTTACTCTAAGTTCAGATTACTGTGGGTACGACCCCCATTCAAATCATACCTAGTTATAGATCCCCTCTCCATGGAACAGGATGCGCATAAGGCCTACTTGACCAAACTGGAGTCAATCCAAATACTGCCAAACACTCTGGTAATGGGGGATTTCAATTATCTATCAACTGGGAAACCTACTCTAGCCCAAACTCATTAGCACAAAAGCTCCTTGACTAACAAAAATGCCCTGGAACAAACATAGTAGTCATGGTCCTAACTAACATGACAAACAGATGTACCATCGCAACTGTTGGAACCTTGTTAGTTAAAAATAGGACCACAAATCAGTCGGCTTCGAACTGGTACTAACACCAGAACTCACAAAGGGTGAAGTCAGACTAAAAAGCTTCAAAGCAAACTACACTCTCCGAGGGGAAGGTATAAATGCATTCCAGACCCCACCCCCAGCTGGAAGTGGAAACTACACCAAAGCTTACACTAAAGCCCTGTACAATCACTTGTATAAGTGTACATACTCAGCTGTTCCAGAAAGAATCAAAGCCACAGCCCCAAGTAAAAACAAGCTGCCCTGGTGGACATTCAGAATTAAACTTTGCAACAAACGTAAAAAGTTACCATCTAGGAAAACTAAGGCAAGGCCCTGACAATGGAAAAGCACCTTCCTCAGCCTCAACTGGTAAATAAGACAGCATATCAAATATTCCAAGGGTAGCGGAGAAAAACTTAGCTATCATGGCCAAGGATAACCATAAGGCCTTTTACAGCTATGTGCCCAGCTTAAAGGTTAGGACCCAAGCATGTGCCAAACTAGTGACTAATGGTATCATACACACACTGATCCTGCATAGATAGCAAGCTTGCTGGTGGACAGACATGGCAAAAGTTTTACTCTCTAATCCCCATCAAATTTAATCGCAAACCTTGTCCTCAACTCGCCCACCCTATATTCCAAACAGCAGGTCATTAAAGCCTTGTCTAAGGCAAACAAACACAGCCTCTGTGAGACCAGATGGCATCCCAGGCTGTCTTCTAAACAAACAAACATGAACTAGTATCACCCTTAAGTACCCTCTTCAATCACAGTCTAACCACAGGCTATGTTCCTGCTGAATGGAGAACAGTAACAGGTGTTCCCCTCCATAAAGGTGGCTTAGCAACAGACCCATAAAGGTGACCACCTCATATATAAAGGCCATGGAAAGTATCACCATGGACATCATGAAGAAACAGGCAACCTCCAAACCCTGGATCTGACCCAATTTGGCTTTGTTGAGGGCAGATCCTGCCTGTTAAACCTGGTAGATTTCTTCAAAAATGTGACCAGGGCCATTGATGAGGGCAAATCTGTGCACACAGCATACCTCGGACGTGGCCAAGGCCTTTGATACAATCCCACACTCACGCATTAACAATAAACTTAGCAAACTGAATGTAAACCCCTTTGTTGTAAGATGGCTTGCCAAATGGCTCACAAACCGGTCGCACACTATCAAAGTGGGTGACTCCACATCAACCAACAGATCTGTCACCAGCGGAGTGCCACAACAGTCAGTGCTGGGCCTCTGACTGTTTGGTATATACCTCTCAGAAATTCAGACCAAAACTAAGGGGCTGTGGCTGATCAAGTTTGTAGACAACTGTAAACCGGGTGCAATTATCAATCCCCAAATGTCGGTATACTTCAGAAGGGTCTTACACAGACTAACGACTGGTGTCTTAGTCACGGTCTCAAACTAAATGCAAAGAAATGCAACATCATTCCCTTTGGTAAAAACAATGCCCCTTCACACTATCATATTAATAATACCCTATGTACCTAAAAAGTGGTAAGGGATATGGGATTACAAGTAGACTGCAGCCTTAACTTTGACCATCATGTGTCTACTGTAGTAGTAAGGAAGGCCTTCAATGTAGCACACTTGATTAGCAAAGGCATTACCTTTAGAGAAAAGGACATCTGATTAGTAAAGACATCACCTTTAGAGAAAAGGAGGTTATAACCCCTCTATACTAGTCACTAATCAGACCCATAATTGAGTATAATGCCCCTTTTGACATGTACTGCACAAAGCACCTGCAGAAACTGGAGAGACCTCAGAGGTTTCTAACAAAGATCATCAATGGACTCCAGCACGTACCTTACACAGACCAACTAGAGTCCCTGTCACTATACTCAGTATCATACAGACTTCTTAGAGGAGACTTGTGCCTGGCTTACAGAGCAATCTCAGACTCAAACCCAGTGAATTTGCTGCACATCCGTAAATCAAATGGGACTAGAGCTACCCATTCTAGGGACCTAAATATGGCCTGCAACTTGAACAGGATGTGCTGGAGGACAGATTTGTCTCCTAGCGAGTGCAGAGTCTTTGGAATAGGCTGCCAATTCACTGAAGTAGAGTACCTCTATGATGCTGTTCAAAAGGATCCTGGACTATTGGATGGAGCACTGTAAATTCATATTTACGGGATAGCGCCCACAAGCCTCCTGGACATGGGCAGTCATTACTAAATACAAACCTAGGTATTTCTATGGTATTACAGTTGGATGAAATGGCTAGGCTTGAAATGACCTCGAGGTCGATAGCATAGTAACCTCCCATGACAATGTCCGGAATCACATCCCTGTGAAGCATCTACTTCTGGGACTGTGATATGGACCTGCTCAGAGAGTCTGTCACGACGTTCTGACCTAAGGGAATGTAAACTGCTTGAAGTGTCACTTGATACTGGATAGCTAGCTCCCACACTTGAAGTGCTAACCGGTGCAGGAGACAAGATCTTGCCCCCCTGCTTGCTGACATACCACGTAACTGTGGTATTGTCAGTCAGTACCTTGAGGGGCCTGGAATGAAAAGGGGATGAAATGCTTGAAGAGCCAACAGAAGAGCTTTCATCTCTGACACTGATGTAGTCAAAATGACCAGAGTCCCTAAACTTTAAGCCAAAGGAAGCCACCATCCCGCATCTGAAGCATCTGTTAACAGCTCCTGAGAGGGGAGTGGAGGTTGAAAAGGAAGCTCTGTATTGAGGGACAACTGCTGAATCCACCACTGAATTTCCAGCTTGAGACACTGAAGAAGAGGGACTAGAAATCTAGAGGATGACTGTATTGAAAGCAAACTGATCTTTCTCATGTGGTGTTTGGCTAGAGGCAGCATAGGAATGGTGGAGGCCATGAAACCCATAGCTCTTACAAATTCCCTGGCTATAACTAAGGCCAGAGGAAGAAGAGTTTGAAAGAAGGCAATGAGAGTTAAAGCCTAGGGAAGAGGCAAGGATGCTATCATTGAACAGTCTGCATCCTGCATCCCAGAAACACATGACCTGTGAAGGAGTCAGGAAAGACTTTTGGAAATTTTTAGTGAACCCCAGACTTTGCAGGAGAGAAATGGCAAAATAAAGATGCTGCAGTAGAATCTCTGGAGAAACTGCATGAAAAAGTACATTATCTAAGCAGCAAAAGAGCTATAACCCTTTATCCTGCAAAAAGGCAATCACAGGAGCGATGCATTTGGTGAACAGCCTTGGGACAGTAGAGGCACCAAAGTGCAAAGCAGAAAACTGAAAATGCCAGGAAGCAAATGGAGAAATGTAAAAACTATGAAAAGGGGATGATAGGGATATGAAGATAAGCATCCCTGATGTCCAGAGAAATCAGAAAAGCCTGAGGAAGCAGCAGAGGAAACAAGGTCTAAAGGGACAACATCCAAAAGGAAGGGACCTTAAGAAAGGAGTTTAGGTGAGAGATCTAGAATGGGTCACCAAGTGCTCTTCTTTCCTGGGGACCAAGAACATTCTGGAATAAAACCCCTTCCCCCCTTTGGGAAACCTGAACTTCCTGAATAGCTCCCTGAGTCAAGAGACCCTGAAACACCTCTGGAAAAAAGGCTAACTGTACCCAAAAAGACTGATGAATGCCCATGAAAAAGAGGAAGAGATTTCCAGACCATGTAATACCCTTGGCGAATAATGGAAAGAACCAGGAGTCTTGAGTTATCTTTAACAGGAACAGACAAGGAAAGACCAAGAGGAATGTGGCTACGAAGTGCAGGACGGTGAGACAGCACCTGGTTTGTCAGGAAAAGGAGACTTCTGAGCTACAGGAATCTGGGTGGCCTTAGCAGGGGGAGCCTTTCTATTAACCTTCTTAACTTTGAGGGGAGGGCAAGACTGCCTACGAACAAAGGCCTGCTTATTAGGGTAATACTTTTAGAATTTAGGTACAGGAGAATTTCTCTCAGTTTGTTTAGCCTTACCCTTTTCCTGTTGGGACTTGAACAAATCAGCAGCAGCACCACTAAACAAATGCTTGTTATCCAGAGGACCTTCCATCAACTTAATGTCATCTGGCAAATGCTGAAGCTGAAGCCAGGAGTATCTCCTCAGCACAGAGCCAAAAGCAGCAGCCCTAGAGGTGGCATCTGCTGCATCATAACTGCATTTATTAGAGTGTTGATCCACCTCCCAAGCAAGGAGAGAGCAGAAGTCTTCCCCTCAGAGTCATGAAGAGCAGAAATAACCTGACAGGCCTGAGATAAAAGAATCAAAACATATCTTGTCATATGGGTCTGATGGCTGACAGCCCTAAAAGCAAAGGTAGCCAAGGTATAAACCTTATTTGGATTTTCCATAGCTCTGCTGTCTTTATCAGAAGGAAGCAAGTTCGTTGAAGGAAGTTACTCTGATGGCTTGTTAGATGCCACAGACACCACTGGCTACAATAAGGGCCCGACGAGGAATAGTTCTGACGTTAAAGCACAGAAGCGACGAGGGACATCATGGTCTGGGGCAGAGACAAGTGACACAGTAAGAGTGGAAGTCCCAGTGTGGTATTTGCTTTCCATAGGCGAGACAGTTATTAACTTTTTCTGACATTGGTTAGTGCAAGAAAAAAGGATCCCCAACGGGTACTTAGCTTTCGAAGACTTCAACTTCAATTTGGAAATGAAACTCAGGTAAGCAGCAGACCGGCACTCGTGTGAACTGCTTTTGCTTCAGGCTCCATGGCAAAAAAGACTGATGTAATGCCATCAGATGCCTTCCTTTATACCACTGACGACCTGACGTCAGTCCTCAAGCGACAGCAAATGACACAGAAATACTAAGTCTCTGGTATTCAGGCCGGCTGAGGGCTACCTTGGCAGGGATAACCCAAATGTGATGACTGCAACAGTGAAACACAAAGAACATCTAGTGGAATTCTCTTCCTCAGAACCACAGTTAAGGGAGAAGGCATCTGGGAAGAACAGCCAAGGGATTCTTTCTCCTCCAAGGAATCTTCTTCCCTGAGCCTCTTAAGAAGAGTAGAGGACCCAAGGGGAGCTAGAACAGAAACTCATTTAAGGCGGCTTCAAAACAAACCTTGAATGAAATTCTGCAATTCACCCTGAGATGAATGGCAGAATTAGCAGGATCATTTTTATGGTATCTTGGTGAGGGGATCTTTAATAGTCTTCCCCTTCTCCTCCAGTTTCTGAAATACTTTCTCAGCAGGAGGTCTAAAGAGAAACTCCTTGTCCAGAGGTGCATCATACAGTTCAGCTTTAACATGCTCTTTAAGGGTCTGATTCCTAAGCTAAGCATTTTTACGGGCATGGACCCTGTAGCTGCTGCCACCCTGCATGATGCATCTAGAACACCACAGCCACATTTGATCAAGTATCTAGATATCTAGATGACAACACTTGCATGTTTTCTTGCTAGAGTCCAGTATCCTACTTTCCCTAAAAATTTGGCAAGGGGCTCTTGGATGTATGATCACCGTTTCCCTTGTTGAACTCCAGGAACACCACAACTGCGTCCACCAATGGGCTCTTGAAAAAAATGCCTGTGGTTCACCAGTACCCAGTAAAAGCAGTCATACTTCCTAAGAACAGGGGGAAAGGAACCAGGCTGCAAGGGTGTCAGTGAACACATCATTCAAGCCAACATAAACTGGACAGGAATTGCCAAATGTCTGGGTTTAGACATGCTGAGAAACCTTCCAATATTATTTTAAGCCTGAAAGAACTCTCTGAACTACAAGTTGAAAAACTCTTTCAGTGCAGTGTCTCCAAATAAGAAGTCCTCAGAAGACAACACCAAGGATGATGAGTTTTCAGAATCTAAATCATGGTAATGGTAGGGGTGTAGGGGTTTCACACAAGCCAACTCCTCCTACTCCTAATCAAAAATCATAGGAATCAAGCTCCTTTGGGAGGTGTCCCTTTTTCCTTTTCCAGGGGCAATTACTGTCACAAATTCCTTTTCCAGAGGAGACTGTCACGATTTCATGAAGACGAAGAAATCTTGTGCCACTCTGACTTGAGTCCTACCATGTGACCAGGAATGCAGATGCTGGAGCCACAGACAGTGCAGGTTGGGTTAACTATGGTTTTCCCTTCAGCTAAAGGGTCTTAGGCTTGATTCTGGTGGATTGCAAGGCCTTAGATTATGATGGGGGGGGGGGGGGTGAAGCCTCAGACCAAGCCCAAAGATGAATTTCCCTAGCTACTACTGGAGGGATTCTGCCCTCACTTTCTTGAACCATAGTACTAATGTTGTAAACCAGAACCTTTGAAGTAGCCCTGGACTTGACAGAAGCCAATCCAGTTCCACCTCGCACCGAAGTGGAAGGGGACAAAGATGTGTTGGTCTCCACAGAAGTCACACCAAGGACTCAGGCCCAGCAGCTGTTGTCAAGGGCTGTGAAAGGTCCTCATCTGAATCAGTGATTTTGAGCCATGGTGGGGGAGTCTGAAACAACTGAACTGTTGGTGGTCTTCTAACTTCCTTCTCTTTCAGGTGCTCTTAGGGGGTTTTGCTTGGGGATCATTGGATAACATTATGTGTCCTGAATTATCACTACCTCTAGTTAGGTACCTACTGAGGGAGTTTATGCTACATCCGACTATACTATGATTAAAATAGGTCAGAACTCAGTATGGCATTTTGTGCTCTTACTTAAACATTAAGAAACCAAGAAGGTTCTCCAGTGGGGTACTTAACTTTGATGATCTCTGGTTTCTGGTCTAACAGACAAACTGATAATGCAGCTGACAGTGTTCTGCATCAGTCTGATGCTGCAAGAAAAAAAACGTACGTTTACCATAAATGTAGCAGTCAATGATGTCAGGAACTGTGAAAGCTCTTTGAAATATGCCATTTTTGAGCCATGTAAGGGGAGTTGGACATAACTACAGTATTGTCAGTCTCCCCAAGTTCCTTCTCCTTCAGGTGCTTCTCAGGGAGTTCTGCCTGGTGACCAGCTGATGACATTATGTGCCTAGGACCATCACCATCATTGGTTAGGTATCTGTTGAGGGAGCGAGTACTGCATCTGATCGTACAAGAGTTAGAACGAGCCCAGAACTCAATTAAGGACATCATGCTTGGGGCATAAGCACAAAAGACAATAGGAATGAAAGTCCTTGTGCGTAATGCGTTTTCCACACAAAAATCAAGTTATTAACCTTAACTGACATTAAACAAAGGCAAAAACAAGACGCTAAGGAGGTTACCCAATAGGGTACCTGGCTTTCATTATTTCTATCTTCAGGCCTAACACATGAACTGATGCTTAGCTTTCGTGATCTCTTGTCTATAGGCCTAACAGACAAACTAAAGCTGCAACTGACAGCATTCTACATCAATCTGACACAGCAAGAAAGTAGAAATGCATACGCTTACTACAAAAGTAGATAAGATAGGATCTGCACTGCTGCAATGACAACACTTGGGATTTCCTGTACTGGAAACCCTTGACTGACCAGCCTGATTACCACAGATGTATTCCTCTCCCCCAGGTCTGTTGGTTGCCCTCCTCCCTGATGTCAAGAAGTCAGTGAATAAAAGGGTCGTCACCCGGCACCATTGCTTCAGTCTTTCTTGCCCCCCAGCCAGAGCATGACCTGCCCATGCTGTCCCATTTAGGAGAGCTTACAGGGACCCACAATGTATCAGATGGGAGTAGGGGAGGGGTCCTAAAAGGGGTGAAGGGGGCCCACACCAACCTATAGAAAGTTATAGACAGAATGATTACTGCAGCAGTAAAGACACTTAAATATATGCATTTTTTTTTACGGTAAGCATACACAATTGTACTATGTTTATTGTGTTTCATTGTTACAGTAATCATATTTGAGGACTCCCAATGCTATAGAAAGAGGAAGGTTGGCATGGAACACTTTAATTTGATAAGTCCTTGCACGACTGATGAAACAAAATACCTTTCTCTTCTTGGGACTAGAAACAGTCCGTAGCAAAAAATGGTTCCTAACTTCTTTGAGTGGACTGATGCTATAGATCCTTGTGCTAGGTCTTTGATCTGAGCCTGTGCCACTCAAGAGCTGTCCCTTTGGAACAGGAAGAATGTCAGAGAACCTTAGTAGGGAAACAAACTGTACGTTGCATCTGGTCATGATGATTTCTAGGACCAACCTGTCCCGAGTGATTGTCTGCATTTGAATTAGGATGGCAGCTAGTCTGCCCACTATCTTCATGTGTGTGTGTGTCTGTTGGGTGAGGGGCAGGGAGTTGCTTATCTAAGTCTCAGCTGCTCTATGCTGTATGTAATGTATGTATGCATATATGGACCTCACAATAGCGTTCAGCAACCAGATAATAAAGTAATGAATTGACGCTAAAGAATACTGGATTCCTTAGAAGAAAACGAGCACCAACAAGATAAAATTCCACTGGTTTAATAAAAAAACTAAAACAAATTCAGATTTAGCGTTTTCATCCACAGTAATGTGGACTTCCTCAGAATATCTTAAATGAATCAACCAAGCGTTTACATACTTATTTAGGCACCAAAAATACAGAGTCCTTTCATTTAAAGAAAAATACACACATTTTATATGCACTTAAAAACTGCATAAAAATATACTTAATACAAAAAACACTGTGCAAAACATGCTGTACAAAACAAACTGTGCAAGGTGGTTGTGCAACATGAATTATAAATACATTATACAGGCTCTAATATCTGTAAGACTATTTTAAAAAAGTATTTTACAATGATGGCTATTAAAGTCAATAGTAGTTGTAATAATTATGATAATTATATCATCATGCTTAATATCAGTGGGAGATACGTCAACTAACATGTTCCATTACTAAACAAGAAGAATGTATGTAATAAATATAAACATAAACATAAATAGTTCTAAGTAGTTATAAAATATGAGTGTGTAATATGTAGTTCCTATGAATAGCATTACAATACGGTGTCTATGTATGCATCTATAATATAGGTTTAATTGTTATATAGTCATGTTGCACAACCACCTTGCACAATTTATTTTGTACAACATATTTTGCACAGTGTTTTTTGTATTATTAAGTATATTTTTATGCAGTTTTTAAGTGCATATGAAATGTGTATTTTTCTTTAAATGAAGGGACTGTGTTTTTGGTGCCTAAATAAGTATTTAAATGCTTGATTGAATAATTTAAGATATTCTCAGGAAGTCCACATTACTTTTTTTTATTAAACCAGTGGAATTTTATCTTGCTGGTGCTCATTTTCTTCTAAGGAATTCCAGTATTCTCTAGCATCAATTCATTACTTTATTATATATATATATATATATATATATATATATATATATATATATATATATATATATATATATATATATATACATATATATATACAGATATATATATGTATATATATATATATATACATATACATATATATATATATATATATATATATATATATATATATATATATATATATATATATATATATATATATATATATATATATATATATATATATATATATATATATATATATATATATATATATATATATACATATATATATATATATATATATATATATATATATATATATATATATATACATATATATATATATATATATATATATATATATATACATACATATATATACACATATACATATATATATATATATACATATATATATATATATATATATATATATATACACACACACACACACACATATATATTATACATATATATATATATATATATATATATATATATATATATATATATATATACACACACACACACACACACACATATATATTATACACATATATATATATATATATATATCTATATATATATATATATATATATATATATATATATATATATATATATATATATATATATATAAAACATGATCGTCTAAGCTCCTTAACTACATTTGGACACTTCTTGAGAGGGAAATCAACAGCAGAACAGGTTAGTGCCATGGTGCATGAAAGCCAGTTACACCTTTTCGTTTTCTGAACATTTCTGAAGGGACTTGGCCCTACCTTTAGTAGTTCTAGGCCCTATGTTTAATAGTATTACAGATGAAGTACACACACTGGGAACAATAGGGCACTTTGAGCTCTGGGCTCAGACAAAATAAGCAAAGAAAGAGGAGTCCCAGTAAGGAATTTGTTTTCCATACTCTGCATATATCTACTTTAATAGACATCTAATCGGAAACAATGGATATTTTTTGAAAAGAAGTGCTGGAAACCCTTAGGTTTCGATAAGCAATCTCTTGATTCGGATTGCCTGATGTACTGGATGCAAGACTTCTCGGGTTCCGATGACAAAAAACAACTGAAGTAATGACAATGGCCAACACAATGACATCTAGGAGGACGGCATCCACCAGGCCTGAGGAAGAGATAAAAATATGGTATTTGGGCTAGTCAAGGACTTCCAAGGAAAGAAATCCCATGTCAATACTGTAAAACATATCTGAAAAGGTCAGCTGATGACTTCCTTATACCCCGGACATGATGACATTGTGTACAGAGCATCTGCTTGCTGAGGGATGGTAAAATTCACTGGTAATCTGTCTGACTGCAGGCTCCTGTAGGAAGGAATTACCAAGACTCAATAATGCAACACAAAGATGATGATCATCCTAATCTACTACAGAAGCCAGAGCTTAATGGCATGTATATCTAGGTGATTCAACTACAAAGGGGTGTGATGATATCTTTAAACAGAATTAGCAGAGAATCTTCCAGAAATAAATGGGGAGAACATCAGAAACCAAACGTGCTGACCAGTATAGGGTCACGAGTGTCATCTTACCACTGTGTATTTTGGCTATCTGAATTATTCTAATGAGAAAAGATAAAGTGGATAGACATACAGTACTTCCAATGACTAGGTTTCACCTTAGAGAATCACTGTTTGGGGTGCTGGGAGTGGAAGTAGCAAGACGTTCCAGCATTTCACATTTGCAAGAGACGAAAACAGGTCAAAAGTGGTCCGAGCTTAGTTTTAAAACATTCTATAAACTGGTTCAGTGACCACTCCTGCAGAGTCTCGCCACTAATGCACTGTATTCTCCCAGGAAGTGAATCACAGCCAGAAGTAGGTCATAATCCAAGGGTCAGTTTCGTAGCTGCATAGAAGGAGTGGGTTCCACCTTGCTTGTTGATACAACACACTTCCCATGCTCTTTGCATGGGCAGCCAGAGGATCCTTGGACAACCAAGCCTGGAATGATTTTAGGGTCAGAAGGACTACTCAAGAGTTCCAAAATGCTGATCTACAGTTGCAATTTCTGAAGGACCAGTAGTCATTAGCCATCTTGCTCCGAAAATGCACAATCATACCCTTGAGCCAGTGCATACATTGAGTAAGAGGGCTGGAATCTCTGAATGGAGGCTGCCTTATGTCAGGATGGAGTATGCAGCCATCACCATAGGGAATGCATACCAGAATCTGCTGGGGTAACACTACAGGAAAGCAAGTAGAGCTACCAAAGTCTGATGACCCATTTTGATGGCCTCATGTGTAGCTCTGAATGCAGTAAGAGGACAATGGTAGCTGCCATATAACCCAAAATCTTGGGTACATTATCTGGTTTGCCAATGATGACTGTCACGTCACAAGTTGCAGACTCGGGCCTCTGTCTTGCCTCAAAAATATTTGACAGTACATGGTATCCAGGATACACTCAAAAGATTATCTACTAGGCAGAAGTAAGATGCAATGTGGGTATACAGACAGCTATGTCTGCAGAATGGAAACATCTTGCAGAATTATTTGTTTTACTGAAAACCCTCATACACCCCCCCAATACCCCTGTAAAACCTAATAACACAGAAAACTATGTACATAATAAGAACAAATGTTCTAAAATGATACCCACACCAACAGGCATCTATTTTTGTCTCATCTTTATAGCCATTCCTGCTAAGAAAACACTTGAATGCTTTCAGTAAACTTTTTCTCCAAGCCATTTCTCTTTATCACATTGTCTTCTGGTGACAAGCAAACCAGACACAAAGTGCCAAGGATACCTTGTTTACCAGAAAAATCTTTATAATATTCAATATTCCATTTACATATTTTGTAATATACTTGTTGCTGGACAAATCCCAGGGTTGACCCAATCTGCATATGCAAGCATGAGATAATATGAGAAAAAGCACACCAGTGCTCTTTCAACCAGACCCTTCCTTTCTCTTTTCTTTTTCCTCACATTGCAGTGCCTACATTTCTTAAAACTGAACAGGTAAAAAAAGAGAGAAGGGAGAAAAAGAAAAACAAAAGTAACTGTTTACATTAATATCCCCATTACATTAAAAAAAGAACTGAAAAAGTTTACTTCACAGTTTGCTAAGAAAATCATGCAACATTTAAACATTACTATTAAGAGAAAAAAAAGAAATTTATTTTACTTAAAGTAAACTTTCTCTCTTCTCCCCTTTCCAAAGTAGTTTTCCGAAGTATAATGACATAATGCAGGGCATATGTCCCCTACACATTTAGCAAAGTCCACTAAAATTCAGTATTGCCAAATCCTCTTGTTCTGCTATGGATTCACAAATATAATTAGTGCTTTGTAATCTGACTTTTGTTTACAGGTAACTGAATTTATTCACCAAATATTAACAACATGAAGCAGGATATAATTAAAGTTCCCCACAAGTTTAACAAAATTCAAGGAAGTTCACTATTTTTAGATTTTCCTGTTCTGCCATGCTTCACATGTATAATTAAGGCTTTATTATCCCAGAATTGTCGATTTCTAAGCTACTAGCTTTAATCCTGTTCTCCCAAATCCTAACTTCCAACATATTCTAGATTCTTCTAGTCAATTTTTATGCTTTCTTTCTTCTCTCAGGCAACTGAAACAGTGGAAAAGATTTCATGGGCTCAGTCTCTCTGTAGTCCTTAGCACCAGAAGTACACAAAGCAGAGCCTCCTTCTGATTCACAGCTCACTCTTTGGACAAGCTTTTGTATTTCCTCCTTAAGATGTACTTCATTAAATAAAAAATGATTTTGCCCCTCCAGGGAAAAACACTTGGAAGATGGCTGGGTACAGCAGTTTGAATCTCATACCTGCTTTGACATTCCCTAAATAATGGAATACATTTATTCCTCTTCTGCCTGGTGTACACCGAGTAATCATTCTCTACAAACTCTACTATCTCCCGCCTTAACACGATCTTTCTTCCACAGTTTTGTCAGAATCAGTTCTTTCTGTCAATAAGACTGCATTTTTACTATTAAAGGTCTACATTGTTTGTTAGTATCCAGATTTGGAGCATACACACGATGTGCCCTTCAAATTAACAGTTCCTGTTGTGGAAGACCAGTCCAGTTGCTTATTTGTGCTTTCATAAAATTAATACAGTGTTTCCTTCCAACTTCTCAGGTTTTCCCTACATGCTCTGTCCTCTAATTCTATTTTTTTGAAACATCTCTTCTTGTGCGTCTCATATTTCAGTCAGCCTTTTCTTCATTTCAACCTCTGAATTTTGCAGCCCTGTCATCTTATCTGAATATCTGTTTAAAGCTTCTTCCATTTTTTCCAGCTTGTGTTCATATACTCCTTCAGTGTTTCGTTTATTTTTAACCAGGTCTGTGTGTAGCTGCTTTATACTCTCCTCTAGGTTACTGGAAGCCATGTCGGGAACTTCTAATGCTTCTTGCTGAATCTCTGCAGTACTCCTCTCAGTCTGTGCTTCTTTCTCACCTTTTGCAGCTGATTTTCCTCAGATCTTTTATATTTCTTTTTCCTGGTATCCAGGCAGTGCATTTACTAGCTAGTTTACTGAAATGTACCCAGAAATCTAGGTCCACTGGCCTTCTTTGCTAGGTTTCTCTTTTCAGACTGAGTGAGCCAGAATTAAGCTGTTACTCAATGTGCAGCCATCTTGGAATACCACTGCAAAACCCTGTTTATGCTCAGTCTGGACAAGAGTAGTCAGCATTGGAGAACTGTAATTATGCTCAGTCTCTTTGCATGTTCCCCAGTCATCCAACATGACAGCCTCCATTGGGACTATGTCAAGGACAGCAGACTCCTTATACACTAGGCCCAAGGTCTGAATGAATGAAAGCCACACACACACACACATACAAAATCTGCATCCTCAGAGGGTTCTTGGGGTATCTGACTCTATGGCCTCGAGTGAAGACTTACAAGGGTAAACATCCAAATAACCACTGGCAGATTTCAAGGAATAATAAATTGAACAAAGTTAGTTGTGTTGAAGGTTGAGTTGGGAGACTGCATTAATGGTTAAGATGTTTACCTTACAGACACAAGTGCAAGGTTTGATTCTCACATGGGGTAATTGGGTAGGCTTAAAATGGTCCTTCAACATGTCTGCTTTTCAGCTGTCGCCAAGACAGTTCTAGTTGAAAGAGTGCTTTCCAGGCTACAATGTACACCTTCATTTGTTCATATACTAAATTAGAGGTGTGACAGACATGTAATCACCCTCCTGGGTGCCACTGTCCTGAAAGCCCTCATATGGTATGCCTTTTTACAATCAGCAAATTTCAATCCCTTGCAGATGTTGGTTTGAGACCCAAGATCATGTCCAAAGCATCCACATTAAGGATGTTAGTATCTTCCAGGATGACAAAATGACATCCCAAGGCTGACTATGACCTGAAAACAGCAGCTCACTTGGTGGTCTTAAAACTATACCTCAGAGGCAAATTCTTGTCCAATGAGTAACTAATTTATTTTCATGAGGTTTCTTAGGTAACCACATACACCTTTGCAAGAGATACCAATAGCATTGAAGATGACATGCATTCTGGGGGATTTAGGAACCTTTTAAGTAAAAAAAAAAAAAAAAAAAAGTGACATTGGAGGGAGTCAGAGAAGAAAACTGTGGTTGTCTCATTAAAAAAAAATAGATACTGCAAATAACAGAAGTCCTTTGGCCGAATCATGTCTTTCGCGATCTACTTGCTTGTTGATTTTTCTTTGGGACATCATGGACCTCAGGAAAATTAGAACATGCAGTTCAGTATCACACATTTAAAAGGCAAGAATCAGTGTAATCAGGGAAAAAAAAATTACACAAATGGTAACATTCTCTGAAGATGCCCTTCTACTCCCTTCACCCTTCTGTCAGACCAGCACACTGGGCTAGGGGAGGAGTCCAACTTTGTTCTATGCCCACATGCAAAAGCCACGAAAGTCAGACAGGAAGGGAAGATATCTGCAGTTATTTTACACGGATAACTAGCACTTATGCAGCAGCAATTCTTATGCTGAATATCTCCAGTTCCAAAGTTTAACTGTAAGCAGAGAAGCATCTCAGTAAAGATGTCAAAAACGTACTGCTTGCTTTCTGAACTTTGCTTTTCTTCATATACTTCTGCAGAGGCAGTATATGTTGTTACCAGACATCTATAAGTAAAACGTAGAAAGCCTGGGATGGTCAGCGGTTTTGCTTTTCGTTCACCTATTGTGACTACTTTAACTTCACCCACCACAAAACAGTCTGAAAAACTAAAATGTCTTCTGCTTTGATATACACACCTTAACTTTGCAAACTTCTGGCTCAGCAATCACTCCAAAAGGTTTCAGCTGTATGTCCCCAATACTTCGTGTCATTGCCAACTTTCCATTAACATATGGCTCCCCAGCATTGTTCCATTGTACAAATCCACCAAACTGCCGAATTCTACAAGAAAAAAAATCCATCTCTTAAGTGTTCCTTTATGTGTTGCTCATTCTTTAAAGGTCAAAAAAGTGAAGTAGTGCACATATTCTATACGGACCTGTGTTTTTCATCTTTACGCCTCGGGGTATGGTCTTCAGTCAAACGTACTGCATTACCTTCTCTGCACAGAACTGCAGGGCTGTCACCAACACTAGCAATCACAACTTCAGACTCATTATGTAATAAAGCTACAGTTGCTGTTGTTCCAGAAGTGACAATATCTAAAAAAAAAGGGAAATGTATCAATACATCTTTTAAATGTGTTAAGAGCTTGATATACTTTAAATTATGTGGATACTATTCAATTTGAAGTTATTGATTATATAAATGCCTACAAAACTACCATTAAAACTACTAAATAAATACTAACAGCCCACTACAATAATGCCTTCTCCTCAGAAAACCCAGATTCATATTAGTGGTTGGCTTTGTATGAAATCCGATTTACAGACAGCAACTAGTCTTCAGCACTGGAATAAGCTAGGAAAGAATTTTATGCCACAGTTGGCTGAACTGATTAGGAAAAATCTAATTCAATCAGTTTACAAGTGCTAAATATCCTGTATCTGACACGAAGCAACAGCATAAAAGACCACAAGGAAAGGCTAGCCATTAATTGCCAGTTACTTCTATAGCTCAAGGATTCAATACTGCAAATGAAGCCAGGTGCTGTTTTCATGAAGGTATCATTTCCCCGTTAAAAACTAACACTAACCTGTTTGAAAACTGCTGTTCACTATGCTACAGGAATAGGCCCCTGTGCTTCCACATAAAAAAGTCATTTAATTGTCTAGTAAAACATTTTTAAGCTATCTCAATAAACTACAGACTAAAAACACAGACTCACAGTCAGAGGTCAAATATGTACAAGACAAGTACTCTTACACAATGTATAAATAAATCATTACTGTTTGTAAAAGGCTACTGTACAGTTGTGGAGTGGCTCTCCTGTCTTGATGTGCAATACCAGGAAAGGAGTCCTGACACCATTGTTGTTCTGAGGGTCAGTTATGGTCTTCATTCTTTCAACAGCCCTGAGATGGAGGAAAATGTTGATTTCCCATACCTATGTTGGCAACCTGGTTGATTAGCAGTAATGCAGCACTGACAGACAAGGTCTGAGCATTAACAATAAAAACAGCAAAACCACAATGCGCCAACAGGCAAAGCCCTGTACATTAAAGGCTACCATGGCATTCGGTCTGAAACAGCCATCATACTGGTGCCACAAAATATAAATCAAGCAAGCAAGCAAGACCTCAAAACATTATTTGGCCAGCAGGAAGGTTCTTTTTTATGTTGAACAATGACCTTTAGTCACAGGATCAATTCTGTTCTGACTTTTATTACCTTATAAATGCAGTTATAACTTTTGCCCCTTTAGATTTGGGTACATCCCTGTCATCATTTTCCATCATTCCAATCTGCATAAACTCTTAAGGCAACTTTTCACAACTGTTCTCTTCTCCAGGTATCGCTCTGGAGTAGGACCCAGAAACATTTCCTACACAGAGGGAGGCTTGAGGGTGACGGTAAATGGATATTTTCACAAAAACTGAAACAAAGATGTCACTTTATTTGTATTGTTAAATCGGATTGCCTAACGTAGTGGTTTCTGCCACTGGTTTGGGGTGGTGGTAGTTACAACACACCTTTGGGAGAAAGTCTACGTTTTCCTGAGGTCTGCCCTCCACCAGCTCATGATGAGCAGACACATTCAAGACATGCACCTAGACTTTTAAAGAACGGAGAACCAGATTGTGCAGATGCTTGATGTAGGTCAGTGTCACCTACAGTCTTAAAGTGAATAGGACAATAGTACCACTGTGCTCCAAACAAGGGTCTTTTCCACTTGGGAAGCACGGACGTATATGGTGGAAGACATTTTGGTAGTCTATCACCTATGAGACCCCCACTGAGAAGGCAGACAAAATAAGGGGATTCAGGACAGAAACAGGTCCCGATGTGCATAGCTGTCCACTAACCATGGGGCAGCCTAGGAAAGACCAGAGGGGTTACCTGAATCATTACGGTCCTATAGGCATGAAACCATAACCTTTTTAGCCACCTCTTGGCAAGTATGAGATTTCTGGCCCATCTGTCACAAATTCAGCATGAATTCAGAATGAAGGAACATTGTGTACAAGAGGCAGAACACATCCACTAGCAGTTCTCCTTTCCCTGCTGCTCTGCACACTAACAAAATTGTTCTTTTGGTGAAAAACAAATCAATCTCCAGATTGTCTAACATTTGTAGGTGTATACTACACTAAACAACCACAGGTACTTTTAAAAGCCCAGCCATGCATCCTAAATGTATAAAACAAGTTTTGGTGCCCTAGATGTTATTTCAAGGGGTATATATGCAAGTTACAGCATGGGTGGTCAAGCAATCACAGGCTGCTTCTGTCCACTGGAGACATAAGTGCCAGACCAAGGAAGAATTTATATTTTCCCATTCATTGATCATCACTGATTAAGGTTATACTTCAATAGGGTCAGGTATGACCTCTCCTTTACATGGATGGAAAGCCTGTTCCAGGGAAGGGGCATTTTATGAGAGATGTACCTGTCTCTCCAGCATGGTGCTATTTAGGTCACAGGCAAGGTTTAAGTCCCTGAATCAGGCAGTTCTGATGCCATTTGCTTTGCAGATATGGAAGAGGTCCACCAGCGTGGGATCCTTGTATGCCACAAACTGCCCCTCAACAGTATGTATGAGAGACAGTATAGGAACAGGCTTTGAGGTGATGCACATAAGACATGCTGTTAAAACCCTACATTATTTTTGTGAGGAACCCTTGTGGACGTTCCAGATGCTGCATATGCCTGGTCAGGTACAAACCCACGAAGGCACTGTACTCAATGGTGGGCCTGAGGAGAGTTGAATACAATGGAATGCTGATGTCCTCAGACCTAGATACCACACTTTTGTTTATAAGTTCCTTACTACTGTAGACACATGTTGGTCGAAAGCGAGGTTATCATCCACATATAGCTCAAATCCCTGACTACTGGGTCTACTCTCAGAAGTGCGTTATCAATGAGGTAGTTTCCTGGATTAGCTAACTTCCCAAACGTACTATTATGCATTTCCTGGAAATGGGTTTTAAGCTGCTGCTCTGGCACCAATTATTTGCTGAGTTACCCCTTTGTGGAGGATACTAGTGTGTTGGGTAGATTATACTGGCTGCAAACTTGGTAAGCCAGAGGACTATACATTGGCCTTGTCTTCTGAGAAGTAGATGCCAAAAAGGAGCAGACCCAGCAAAGAGCTCCACGGGACTCCACTGGAGTGACCAGGCTCTGTGTGGAGGTGGATTCCTCTAGCATAACTTCCTGGGTCCTATCAGTAAGCCAGCTGGCTATCCAGAGGGTAACTAAGGGGTTTACACCTAATTTAGTGAGCTTGCCTACAATTCCAGAGTGGGGTACTGTGTCAAATACCTGGGCCAGGTTAAGGTAGGCAGTATGCACCATTTTGCCTTCATCCATTGCTTTGACGATCCTCTCAGATAAGTCCACCAGGCTGAGTAGGCATGACCTGCCCTTGACGAAACAAAACCAAGTTGGATCCAGTGTCTGAAGGCTTCCTATATCTTCATTTATCAAATCTTTTGATCATTTCTTTCATGGCTTTACATGAGACTAGTAAGGTTTATAGGTTGATCAGTTTCTGGGTCTGTGGATGACCCACTGTTGGGATAACAACAGCAGTCCTCCATTCATTCGGCACAAAGTCAGTTTAGAGGCAATGGTTAAATAGTGATTCTAGTGGGCCCCAATAATTCATGCTTCATGTGATTAAGGAGGCATCCTAAAATATTATCAGGTCCCATTGATGCAGTGTTTTGGCCTTGTAGAGTGCTTTAAGGATATGTTCCCCTAGTAAATGGGAGAGTAATGGTTGGGGTATTTCTTCAATGGTGTCTACGAGTGAAAGTAAAGTAAAACTGGAGCTGAATTTATCAGCTAGTGGATTGCTATATCCTCTGACTTAGTACAAGTGGCTCAGTTTACAATTAGTTCAGTACATTCTTGTGAATTGCCTTTGAGGTTGCAGACACAGTTGAAGAATGTTGTGTGATTTAAGTAAAAATAGCTTTCCAGGCTAAAGACAAATTTCGCATTGGTTGACTTAGTCCCCTGAGCAGCTTTACTTAGTCTGATGAAGTTCTTACCTTGCTGGACATTGTACTTCCTATTTTTGGACATAAATTTGCTTCCCTCTGTTGCACAACCTCTTAATACTGAGATTCCACAAAGCTGTTTTTTTAAGTTTACCCGATGCTTACTTCATGTAGGCAAGGCTGCCTCTATGAAACTGTATACATGTTTCTGTGAATGGCTCTGCATAGGAAGAGGTGTTCTCTGGGTTTCTGGGTTCATAGGTAGGTACTAGGCTATCGGCTCAAGGGCCTACGTAAGCCTAGCCAGCAAGCTTCCATAGCTTACGCCACCCAAGAAAGTTAATTTCCTGTACCATTGTCCAGCAGAGACACAGAAGTGATCCCGGGGTGTATTTCCTATTTCCCATCCACTCATCAAGATTTTTCTTGAAGAGTGCTAACAGGTTCATAGGTTCATAGGTAGGTACTAGGCTATTGGCCCTAGGGCCTATATAAGCCTAGCCAAACGGTACCCTGGCTTTTGCCACCCAAGAAAATTATTTTCCTGTGCCCCTGTCAAGCAGAGCCACAGAACTGATCCCCGGGGTGAATTTCCTATCTCCCATCCAATCATCAAGATTTTTCTTGAAGAGTTCTAATGAGGAGCTTTGTTTGACATAGATGGGTAGCTTGTTCCAGAGTATAGGAAGTCTCTGAGACAGGAATCTATCCCTCCAGCGTGTCCTGTTTATTGTGGTGACAAGGTTTAGGTCCCTAGAGCGTGTAGCTCGGAGGGATTGGGATTTATTTAGGTGTAGCATGTCCAACAGCTCTGGGTTTGACATAGCTTTGTATGTTAGGCAGAGATCGCCTCTGAGTAGGCGATATGCTACGGAGTAAAGCTGGAGTTTTTTGAGACTGTCTGCTTAGGGCATCTGTTTGAGGCCGGTAATCCTCTTTGTGAAGTATTTCTGTGGCCTTTCCAGTTGTTGTAGATGTCTTGTGAGGTACATTCCAAAAGGGGTGTTGTACTCTATAATGGGTCTAATGAGTGATGAGTAGAGGGGAACAATGACCTCTTTTTTCCTGGATGAGAAACCTTCTGTGATGAGGTGTGCCACGTAGAAGGTCATTTCCTGACTACTGTGGTGATGTGATTATCAAAGGAGAGACTACTGTCCACCTGTGTCCCAAGGTCTCCTATCACACTTTCGGTGTTAAGTAGACTACCGCCTATGTGGTAGTTCATGGGTACAGAGTTTTTACCAAAAGGGATGACGATGCACTTTTTGGCATTGAGCTTGAGGCCATGGCTTTGACACCAGGCCCTTTTGGAGGATGTCCACATCGTTAAGAGATTTGATTACGGCTCCTAGTTTGCAGTCATCTGCGAACTTGGTTAGCCAAAGACCTTCTGTGTTAGCCTGTACTTCAGAGAAGTAGACACCAAACAGGAGAGGACCTAGGACTGAACCCTGTGGTACTCCACTTGTCACTGGTCTGAAGTTGGATTTAGAGTCTGCTACTTTCACAGTGTGGGTTTGGTCAGTGAGCCAGTTGGCAACCCATCTTGTGACATAGGGATTTATACCTAGTTTAGTGAGTTTGTGTATAATTCCAGAGTGGGGGATGGTGTCGAAAGCCTTGGCGAGATCTAGATAGGCTGTATGTACCACCTTACCCTCATCTACAGCTTTGGTGACCGCTACAAATAAGTCTATCAAGTTTAGGAGACATGATCTGCCTTTTAGAAACCCGAACTGGGTAGGGTCCAGAGTTTGGAGATTACCAATGTCATTGTTTATAAGTTCCACGATGATACGCTCCATAGCCTTGCAGACCAGGCTCGTCAGGCTAATGGGGTGGTAGTTCCCGGGATCAGTGGTGGCTCCCCCTTTGTGAAGTGGGATAACTGTTGCTGTTCGCCATTCAGTGGGCACAAAGCTTGAGGTGAGGCTATGATTGAACATGGTACTTCAGTGGGGTGCCAGCCTGGGATGTTGTCAGGTCCCATGGATGCTGTGTTTCTGGCTTTAGAGAGTGCAGCTTTTACCTGCATAGTTGTGATTACAGGGACTTTGCATTCTTCCTGTACAGATATGGGCCCTTTAGGGGGTGAGAGGGGGGTAAAGTTAGCAGTGAACCTATCTACCAGGATGCTGGCAATATCAGTTGGTTCTGTAATGTTCGTGCCTTTGTGCTGTAACTCAGAGCAGATCTGGGTGTTGCCATCTAGATTCCTGACATAGCTATAGAATACATTGTAGTTGTCCTTGGATTTAGTGGCAATTTTGTTTTCGTAGCTAGCTTTGGAGGATCTTATAAGGGATCTCAACTTCTTATTGAGGCTGACCAGGGAGCTCCTCCACTCATGGGATTTTACTCTCTTTTGCAACAGTTTCTTCCTTCTGTTGTACAGTTTGTTTATGGCAGGGGACCACTAGATTGTCTTCCTTTTTTTGGAGGATAGCATCTTGGTTCTGTTTGGGATAGCATGATCCATGCACTCGTGCAAGTGCTTATAGAGTGCATTTGTGTAGGATTCAGCAGTTGTAACTGTATTGTCCATCTGCATGGGTGTCATGAAGTTCACCACTTCTGTCTTAAGAGGCATGAAGTTGGCTTTGGAGAAATGTTTTACTGTGGTTTCCTTAATGGGGGTGGGGGCGGGATGTGGATATCAAGGGGGATAAGCTTATGGTAGGATCAGACCAACGAGGAGTTGACTTCAGGTGTGGAACACCGGTCACTCATGTTGGTAATGACTAGGTCTAGGATATTGTTGCCCCTGGTGGGGGTGTGGATAAGCTGATCAAATCATTGGAGTTTATGAATTCCAGAAAGCGTTGAGCTAAGGAGTTGGTACACGAGTAGTTTTCCCAGTTAATGGTGGGGTAGTTGAAGTCGCCCATTATTAGGGTGTTTGGTTGAACCCTAATATTTTCCAGTACATCAAGAAAAGAGGAGTGGGAATCCTGGGACATGGTGGGGGATCTGTAGCAAGCTACAATTTGGACTGCAGTTTTGCCCAGAGTTAGCTGCACTTGGATAACCTTGGATGCATTATACTGAGCAACTAGCCTGGAGGTGTGGATATCCTTAATGAATATGGACACGCCTCCGCCTTTGGTGTTTCGGTCCAGGTTACATGGCCGAAAAGTGTGGTATGAGTTATAGCCTGGTAGTGCAGGGCTGCTCTCTGGAGCCTTGAACTAGGTCTCAGTCACTGCACAGATATCGATGTTCTCCATTTTAAGGAGTGCCTCGAGTGAGTGCATTTTGAGATTTGGACTTCTAGCATTGAGTAACATTACCCTCAGTTTTTGCTTGTCCTTTCCTGTTATGGTGGTGAATTTGTTATTTGAAACCTGCCTAAAAAGACTCTATAGGGGCAGCAAAAGCCTTAGCCAATATCCGGAATCCCAGGGGCAGCAGGTGCAGGACATCTGCGGCAAAGCATCATGGTCTGTCGACCATGTCATCCTAAGCAGACAGATACTGGATCCCCTTAGAATGACACCAGAAGCTTAGCCAATTGTTTAAGTCAATCATTTTGTCCTTGGACTGCGGTATCATTCTGGGCGATGGCAGAATGCTACTCAGGGCTAGGGTCATACCTGCCTGGGCTACAAGATTGTAGAGCTCCTCCATGTCTCTTTTCGTGTAGTCCAGGGAGGTATGTCTCAGGTCATTCACACCAACATGGACAATGACAGAGTCATATTTGTACTTGCTGCAGAGTGACCTGTGTGCGTGGGTTATGTGGCGGATCCTGGCACCCAACAGGCAGCTGACAGTAACCTTCTCCTTGTTTAGCCTGGTGAGTGGGACATCAGTGTGCCTGACTATAGTCTCCTATGACTAGTATGTTGGGTATGTTGTTTTGCCTTACTGGCTGTGGTTGAGTGGTACACCGAGTCTGTGGGCTATGTGTCATTTGGGTTGTGGTGGGGGATGGAGGTTGCTTGCGTTTCTGCTTTGGAGGTCACTGTTGCTTAGACAGATTATTAGGGAGAGCCTCTGCGAATGTTTTTGTGTTACTATGTGTGGATTTTGGTGGTGTAGATTTAGTGAGACTATGTGATGAGTGTGGTGTGGTGCAAATGTTTACCTTCTCCTCATGACTGTCAAGTTCAGTCTTGGTTGGAGAGAGCTTTACCTCCAGTTTGGCTAGATAAGTGCATCTCTCACAGGTTGTAGTGTTGGGTGGTAGGAGGAGTGGGTTGTCTGTGTACATGAGGCAATTTCTACATTGCCCCAAGATGCCCAGATTCATCAGATAGACAGGAGAGAACACTGGGAGCTGACCCTTGGACATGCCTGAATAAAAAACTATTTTCCTCTAGATAAGTGAGGTAAGTAAGTACAAGAGCTGTTTTCCTCTAGGTAATGAGGAAAATTGAGTGCTATAGTAATTAGTAGCTTATTTATTGCTTACAATTTCTGAACAAGTGCTGAGCATGAATAAGCAAATTTAAGTGCTAAAACTAAGAATCTGTAGCTGCACTAGAGTTACAGAAAAGAAACAAGTGCACATGCAGGCTTTCAAATCAGAAAGTTGAGAGAGATGGAAGACTGCCCAAATGGCCAATAACTACAATTTCTGCGTTGGGGGGGTGCAATATTCCCAGGCTGACAAATACTGTACCTCCTTCAAATGACAAAAAAAAAGTCAATTATCTTTTGTTCGTATTGTGGCACTATCTTTGCAGAGGCACATAACAGCCTGGGGGACACATAGCTCCCTCACATCTCTCCCTTCATACAGGTCCTGGGAGGTACATCTCAGATCATCTACACCCACTTGGACTAAGAGTCATACTGGTACTTGTGGTTCAGTGACCCGAGAACTTGTGTGATCTGGCAGATCCTGGCCCCTGAGAGGGAGCAGACTAGAACCCCTCTCCCTGCTCAGCCTGGTGAGTGGGACTTCATATCACAATGGAGTCTCCTATACTCAAGATATCAGACTGTGAGATTGTCTGCTTTATGGTCAGTGATGTTGAAGCACAGTGAGGTGTGGCTTACTATGTCATGGTTGGTGCTGCTGCAATACTGTGCTCTTAAAGTTGCCTAGGATACTTCATGATTTCTGCATCTGGGAGACCTGAAGGTTTTGGTAGCTTACTTTTAACTGCCTCAGCATATGTGGGTCTGTGTTTGTCCTCTCTCTCAATTTAGAGCCTCCTAGACGAGTAGAGATCCATCTCACAACTTATGCACGTTTGCTCACTTCCCTTGGAATGTAAACCAATGATCAAAAATGCTCCTTATCTGTAGCCCAATGTGAGGAGCACTGCATTCATGCACACTGGGTACAACATTGTGCCCCAGACTGATTAGGTAGCATACATAAACTGGTTGGTTTCTGACTACAAGGAAAAGTCTCAGAAGTAGATGGTTCAAATCCATCTGGATCTGCAGCATTAACATGAGCTCAAAAAATGACAGACATGGTTCTCCTTCTCCAGAGGTAACAGTCCTTGCACAACATGAGATGCTAGGTTTCCAAGTCTGCCACCAAAGCATCTGTCACCTAGATGCAACAGGCACAGCTGCATGAAAGGAAAACTTACTAGACTGTCCATCTCCCTAGACCCAGTGCCAAGGGTATAACATAAGCAGAAGTTCTTTGGGTGCATGATGTCTCTGAAACCACTGACAGTTCAGAGACCATAACAATGCCTGCATCCCCAGATGTGCCAATGACACCATAAAAAAAGGTGCTTGGTATCGCATCAAAAAGTTTCTGAAGAGTCTCAGCCTGACATGGAAGCTAAGTTTATGAATGCCATGGCCTTTTCTAAGTGTCTATATATGACCTGCAGACTGGAAGACGACGTCCCTTACCTCAGCACAGGCTACTAAGAGTGCATCTATGGAAGCACCCACAGGAGGGCTGATTCCAGGCAATGTCTGATATGAGCTACCGAAGCCAGTCATGCAGGTATTTGAAAGTACAACTGTGTACGGATTTACCATAAGAGTAGCTGTTCAAGTAGATCACTATTGCGGTAGTACATACTAGTAGGAAGTCTGTTGCAGATGGTCTAATATCTGGTCCACCTTTCAGATCTGAGCACTCTTCCCTTCCAGTCTGGATACACATTTACTGTCATCTGCATGTGCCATTTTAGTCAGTTTTGATCAGGTAACCAGCTGGATATCTATCCTACCTAATCCTGGACATGCTCCAAAGAGTTATGATTAAGAATGAACAGACAGACACGGGCTTGACACACAAAAATTTTGTTCCATATGTCTATCTAGACTCAAGCAGGCCTGATACCTTGCGCAGGGAAGAGGAAGAAGGCATAATGACACAGGGATATGGTATCCCTCACCAACTGCAGGTTAAGCAAAGAAAAGATGGAATGCTGGGAGGTAAATCAATACAATAACTAATATGCAACAGTGTTCAACTATTATAGCAAGTTATTCTACAGCTGTACTGTTCATGATAGCAATAGTACCAAACTACTCCCAGAACTCATAAAGAGGAGGTGGTAGAAGAATTGGTTGGGCTGTGCTGCAAAAAGCCCTGATGCGTAGCAGTAATAAAGCCAGCCCTTGCCCTAGAAGAAATATATAGCTTTCTGTGTTTAGAAGAAGCCTGGACTCCTGGACGAAAGACCAGGCAGCTGCCTCTAGAATAGCCTGAGCAATCAGCCCCCCCCCCCACACTCCTACTGCTGTAGAGTCTCATAGTCCCTTCCAACTTTTCCTCCATGATAAAGACTAATAGATGGTGATACAAAGGGCCAGTCACTTCTCAGTCACTACTTTTGGCATACAAGAGAATTAGTTTTAAGACTGACCTTGCTATTGAAGTCTGAAAGAGTCTCTTAGCACATAAGGGCTGTGATTGTGAAATATGTCTACCTAGGGTGAAAATATGTAAAGCAATTTTTCAGATAGGTATTTGGGGGTGGGCACGGAGGCAGAAGGTTCAGAATATGAATACCCCATGATTTTTTCTTATGGACGGTTATCACCAAATCTTTCTGCAGCAGGCTGTATGACCTCCAGAATGTGCAAGACAGCCACATCTAAAATTCACTGGGTCAACTACAACTGTTGTGCAAGCCAAAGTGATACTTGACAGCTGTCACTTCCAAACAGGCAGCCCCAAATCTACAGTCATCATTGTAGAAAACAACCAGAGGAGTGACAACGTACAGTTTTGTACACTTACCATAAATGTAGATGTTCGAGTGTATTCACTGTTGCAGTCATTACATTTGGGTAATCTGCTTGCAGGTTGCCCTCAGTCAGCCTGATTAACAAAGTCGTGGGTCCTGCGTTGGTTGCTGTCCCTTTTTCCATGACATCAGGTCGTCAGGGGGTATAAAACATGCAGCCGATGCCATTACGTCAGTTTTTCTTGTCCCAGATGTCAGGTGCCCCCCAATGGGAAGCAATTAAACATAAAAGCAAAAATATATACCTCCAACAAAAAAGCAAATACACCAAAAAGGCCTTTAAACATAGTAAAGGAAAGTAGAGGTAGAGCCTAAAGAAGTTAGGGGGCTGGAGAGAGGATAACCTGGACTGCAACAGTGAATACACTCGAAAATCTACATTTATGGTAAGTGTACACAACTGTACTATGTTCTTTGTATTTCACTGTTGCAGTCATTACATTTGGGTAGATTCCCAAAGCTATGGTTGGGAGCAGGAGTTTAGATAGCATTAGGGCCAGCTACAAGGCCCTGCAAGACTGCAGTGGCAAAGCCAGCTCTGGATTTCAAGAAAATTGGTAAATGATAATGCTTGGTGAAAGTATGTACAGAACTCCAGGTAACAGCTTCTAGGATGTCCCTGGTAGGGACGCCTGTGAGAAAGGCTGTAGAGGTAGATGCAGCCCTGGTGGAGTGAGGTCTGATCCCCTGGGGGATAGGTTTTCCATGGTGCTTATAGCAGAAATGAATGCAATGGCTTATCCATTTAGAAATGGTTTGCTTTGAAATAGCCTCCCCCTCTGCCCCTGCAGCAAATTCTACCAACAGTTGTTCAGATTTCCTTTGAGGTTTAGTCCTGTCCAAGTAGAATCTAAGTTGTCTGTGCACATCTAAGGAATGCAGTATGCGTTCCCCTTTATTCTGTGGCTTGGGAAAG
Organism: Protopterus annectens; assembly: GCF_019279795.1. Classification (NCBI taxonomy): domain Eukaryota; kingdom Metazoa; phylum Chordata; order Ceratodontiformes; family Protopteridae; genus Protopterus; species Protopterus annectens. Next base: position 451,964,220 of record NC_056748.1, on the reverse strand, counting down.
AAGTTTGGCAAATGAATGGACTGATTAAGAGCCACACTGGATACCACCTTGGGCATGAAGGATGAATTAGTTCTGAGTGACACCCTGTCCGCATGAAAGATGATGAAAGGCTCCACTGCCATAAGGGCCTGTAATTCAGATATCCTTCTAGCTGAAGTGATTGCTAAGAGGAAAGCTGTTTTCCAAGAAAGAAATTTTAAGTCTGCAGTAGCAGCTAGCTCGAAAGGAGGTAGAGGGTATTTCTCCAAGACAAAGTTTGGGGTTAGAGCTCTCCTGGGTGGTCTCAAATTTTTGGCCCCTCTGAGGAACTGCTTGAGCAGTGGATGAGAGAAGAGGGGAAGTTCTGTGTTATAATGAGCTGAAATGGCCTGGGCGTGGATTTTAATGGAGGAAAAAGACAGGCCCTTGTGAAGCATCTCAGTTAAGTATTGTAAAATCTGAGGTAAATTGAGTGCTGCTGTGCTCATCCCTTGAGATTGGTTCCAGGCACAGAATCTTTTCCATTTTTCAGCATAAGATTTTCTAGTACTAGGCCTCCTTGCCTCTAAGATGATATCCATCACAGGTTTTTTGAGGGATGGTAAAGGAGAGATTAAGTAATTAGCCAGGCTGCAAGGTTCAGTGTTGGAAGCAGAGGGTGCAGAATCTTATTCTCTTGCTGAGACAGCAGGGAAGGAGTCTGAGGCAGGTGCCATGGAGATAACCATGACACACTGCGCAGGAGGGCGTACCAGTGTTGGCACGGCCAGTCTCGAGCAATCAAAATCATCCTTTGTTTGTCCTGTTTGACTTTTAGTAGTACTTTGAAGAGCAGAGGCAGAGGGGGGAAGGCATAGACTGATAGGTTTTTCCAGCTGAAGGACAGAGCATCCACTTTCCAGGCTTGTTTTGTGGGGAGTCCTTGTACAAAATTTGTCCAATTGGTAGTTCTGGGGAGAAGCAAACAGGTCTATATCTGGGCTCCCCCATTTGCTTGTCAACATGTTGAAAATCCTTGGTTCCAGTTTCCACATGTGTGGGTCCATGAGGTTTCTGCTTAGTCTGTCTGCCAGTGTATTTAATTTTCCTGGCAGGAATTGAGCTTGTAGGTGCACTTGGTAGCTCAAGGCTGTGTTCCACAATGCCATGGCTAGTCTGCAGAAGGGGTAAGAATGTGTGCCCCCCTGCTTGTTTATGTACCACACAACAGTGGTGTTGTCCGTCTTTACCATTAGTTGTCCTGGAAGGATGTGGTCCTTGAAGGCTGTCAGAGCATTCTGCACAGCTAACATTTCTTTTTGATTGATATGCAGGTGCATTTGATTTGGGTTCCATTTGCCCTGAATGCACTTCCCTGCCAGGTGAGTCCCCCCATGCATAGTCTGACGCATATGTTGTTAGGGTTTGGGTGGCAGGGGGTGGTGTGAAAGGTAGTCCCTTGTTTTGGTGGCAGGCCTCTGCCCACCAAAGGAACTCTAGGCGTAGTCAAGGTATGATAGGAATCATTGGTTCAAGGTTTTGAGAATGTTGACACTATAGGCTTTTTAGATACCACTGTAGTTTCCTCATATGCAGTCTTGCATATGGAATTAGAAGAATGCAGGAGGCCATGAACCCCAAGGCTTGCAGTATTTGTCTTGCAGATAGCAGGGTTTTTGTGGCCACTTGTTGAAGTAAGTTGTCAAATGAATTTGCTTTTCTGGATTGAGGTAAGCCATCTGGGAAGTTGTATTCAAGCTTGCTCCCAAGAATATAAATTGTTGACAGGGTACCAGGTGTGACTTCTTTTCGTTTATGGTGTACCACAGACAAGTTAGAACCCTTTGTACAAAGGCCATATGATTCAAAAGTATGTCCTGGCTTTCTGCCTGAATTAGACAATTGTCCAGGTATGAGTATATTTGAATATTTCTTTGCCTGCAAAATGCAATAACTGGAGCTAGGCACTTTGTGAATACCCTGGGTGCAACAGATAAGCCAAAGGGCAGTGCAGAGAACTGATAGTGCATGTAGCCTGCTTTGAAGCATAGGTATCTTCTGCAAGATTCCCTGATTGGGATGTGCAGGTATGCTTCTTTTAAATCTAGTGTTGCCAACCAGGCATCTTTGCCTAGCATAGGAAGTAATTGGTGAAGAGTCAGCATCTTGAATTTTGGAATCTCCTAAAAGGTGTTTAAGAGTAGACAGGTCCAGGATAGGACGCCATAAATTGTCTATCCTGGGTACCAGGAAAAGTCTTGAGTAGAAACCTTGTCCCTTTTCCTCTTCTGATACCAGCTGAATAGCCCCCATGCTTAAGAGAGAAAGTACTTGTTTCTGGGCCTCTGCCCACTGATTTGGGGGTAGGTCCGGCCACCCACTTGGTGTTGGCAAAGTGTGGAAGTGAAATCTGTATCCCTGGGACACTATATTTAAAACCCATTTGTCCAGGGTAATGAGTTCCCAATTCTTTGCATGAAGAGCAACCTTTCCCCCCAAAGGGGCAGTCAGATGACAAGTGCTTGGAAATTTTAAAAGGAAGTCATTGAGACAGTTTACCATAGGGGGAGTCTTATTATTCCCAGACTTGGAAGTGGAGGCCCCCCACTGCTTAGTTCTGAGAGTCCCCTGGGACTGAAACCTGGGGTTTTTGCTGTGTCTGGGTTTGGCTTGAGAAAACCTGGAAGGGGCTGGAAAGGACCAATTCTTAGAGGGCCAGTGCCTACTAAATCTAGGGGGCTGAACTTGTAAAAAATATTTACCAGTTTGCATAGATTTAGCTTTATCTTCCATCATTTTAAGAACTTCCTTAGCCTTGTTGCCAAACAGGCGGTCCTGATTTAAAGGCGCATCCAACAACTTAGCTTTAACATGACCAGGCAAAGATTGCTCTTTAAGCCAAGCATGCCTTCTGAGCATAGACCCAGTAACAGCAGCCCTGCAAGGGGCCTCTAATGAATCAAAACCACATTGCAAAGTATGTTTTCCAACTTGTTCGGCAGAATGCATTAAATCCTATAATTCTTTATTTTTCAGACAGTCAGGAATCAACATCATTTTCTGTTTAAGCAGTCCAATAACGTTGCTGATATTTTAACATATGAAACTGGCAGTTTAAAGCCCTAATGGCCAAGGTTGCAGAAGTGTAAACCTTCTTACCCCATCTATCCAGTGCCCTGGAGTCTCTATCAGAAGGGGTAGGATTTTTAGCAGTAGAAGCCTTACTGCCCTTGGGCCCCTGTGAAATAGTCTCTGGATCTGCAACAGGATTTTTGAAAAGGAACTTGTGAGACTCCGGGACCCTGTAGTATCGGTCAGGTTTTCTGGGAGCAGGAGGCAGGGAATCATGGGCCAAACTAGATTCCGAGAAAGCATCAAACATGTCTAGTACAAAAAGGCCTATGCTGAGGTAGGAGAAGGAAATCCCTAAGCCTCTTTTTTGAATCAGAATAATCCTGGCTTTCCCAGTGGAAATGCTCCCCTAGAGAATGTAAGGTTTCCCCAAAAGAAAAATCCTCAGGAGGAGAAGCAGAATGAATAGAGTCCTCTGCATCAGAATCCTCATAAGTAGGTAAGGAGAAATCCAGGTCATCAGAAGAGTCAGAAAAAACAGAATCCTGATCAGAAGATTCATAATCAACCTCAGTCCTAGGCCTCGTAGAAGGGGATGGTTGGCTACCCCTGACTAGAGTTATTAGATCTTCAGTCATTCTTATCATTTGTTTTTTAGGCATAGAGGCCTGAGCATGTGGCCTAGGCGTTGGTTTTGTAGACATGGATCGAGATTTAGGCCTAAGTAATGAAGGAGGCGTCGATTTAATATGCAAGTCCGTAGGCCTGAATACACCCTCAGAAGCCGGTGCCTGCACAGTGGCTCTGGACCCATCCAAGGTAGAGACAGCCACGGGTTCCATAGTTGAAGCATCTCGCGGCATACCAGACTCCAAATGGGTCTCAGTAGAGGCCTGCGAATCAGAAGTAGTGGGTATCAGGGACTGTGAAAGCACCTGAGTACCGCCGAACTGGCGACTGGCTTAGGAGAAGCGTTGTCGGCAGTTTTGGACCTCGGCGGCCAGTCTCTGTCTTTATCTTTGCGTTTTTTCGGAATCCCGGTAGTCGGATAGCTAACCGACATTTCTGGGTAATTAAACTGAGAACCGAAATATTTAGAGGCAAAAATATACAGACTACTGATAGTGTGTTGATTAAATAAAGCAGAAAACCGACAGCAGGGTACGTCATGGTCAGGGCCTAGGCAAGGAATACAGTACGAATGAAAATCTTTATGAGGTATTTGCTTTCCACAAGTACTGCAATTATTAACTTTTACTGACTTCGGTAAGGAACAAGAAAAAGTTTCCCCAACAGGGTACTTAGCTTTAGTTGAAGACTTCGGTACTGAAACTCAAAAACGAAAATTTCAGGAGTCGGCCAACTGGCACTTGCGAACTGCTTCTGCTTCAGGCACCGCCCGGCAAGAAAGACTGATGTAATGGTGTCGGCTGCATGTTTTATACCCCTAACGACCTGACGTCGTGGAAGAAGGGACAGCAACTGATGCAGGAGCCAAGACTTTAAGCAGGCCGACTGACGGCAACCTGCAAGCAGATTACCCAAATGTAATGACTGCAACAGTGAAACACGAAGAACATCCTGGGTGAATTTTCTAGCAACAGAGGGGACGATACTGTGTGAGACTTAAAATGGATTACCTAGGACTACTCATGTATTGTTTAAAGCTGACATGCAATTATTCAACCCCAAATCATCTAAAATATCAGGGAGGATGACAAGGACAATGTGAAGATCACAGAACACAATTTTTTTCTGTACCTACAAACTAATTAATTTAGTAGTGCCCATTTGTTAACCAGTTAAGTCTACTGAATACACAATATGCAAGAACTGCAGTTCAAAACCTTAAACCTCTGCACCAACAACATGAGTTCCTTGCACCCTCCCCCCCCCCGAGCTACACACACATTCAATGGTGTTTCAGAAGACTTCAAGCAATGCCCCTAATAATGAGTCTCCAACTTCCAAACTGTCCGACATCCAGGTCCAGAACCTATGCAAAGATGACCAGATTGAGCTTTAACTGGGGCATGCAAGACCATGTTGGTCTGGGATGGGTAGTCCCCAGTCCCAAGAAACCTCAGTCTGTAGATGAATCTTCCAAAGATTAGGCTGGCCACCAGGCAGTTCATAAGTACTATGTTAGCTGCGCTTGCAGGTTATTTTAAGGCTAGCCAATTTCCCTTTTAAACATAAGAAGTAACCCTGTACCTTGTGATTGTGAGGTAGACATACTAACCACTATACCACCCCCTAACCAATCACTCAGAGATAACATGACAAGAATCTTAGAATGTATTTCCAGGGAAGACAATGGTGTGCCCCTTCTCCCTTCAAGGTCCTGAAATGATGCACCTAATGATGATGGTCTGACCACCAAGCCTCATCGATCAAAGTCGCGCTTACTTTTCTTTTTTTATTTAGAGTGGGGGAATGGACAAAAACTCACCCTGAAGGTTCAGGCTGTAAACTAGCCTCCAACAGCCTGTCCTTCTACTAATGCTAAAACACTTGCGGCTGTCAGGAAGTATCCCCTAACTGCCTCCACATAAAGTTTTGACTGCCCTCCATTTCTGTGAAATCGGCTAGCACCTTCTATCATGTTTAAAACAGAGTAGCTAAGTCACTTCTGAAAGTTATTCTCTGTACTCTTCCAAGACAATTTGGGTCTTGGCTGACACTGGTGAATGCATGGACAATTACGATGCTTACAGATGCAAACACAGGTTTAAAAGATGGTCTAGCAAAGATTAATATCTGAAATGGCAAACAAAAAAGAACTAGCAAGCTGCAACAGTGACAAATTATGCAGCAGGAACATTACCATCATGTGTGTCAGCACAGCAAGGGGATGTCCCTTAACGCATGACGCTGCTGGTTGTGAAGTAGTACCTAACCAAGGAGAGTCCTCATGGTCTTAAATCTTGCAATTCTCACCTAAGCACAAGATTGTACAAGGCTTGTAAGAAAACTGCTTACAAATGTCAAAAACAGATCTGGTTTTAACTAAAAAGGACACATGAGGGGCCACTATAAGTCAGTAACCTACAGATAAATTTAGGAAAATTGGCTATTTCCACACATTATTATGTGACGGTTCTAGTGTGCTATGAAGTCTACTTAACATATGAGAAAAAGCAAAGTCAGTGGAAGACCAAATGGAGCATGCTACCAGCATTTCATTTAATTTTGGCTAACAAAACTGTTACTCAGACCAGAGCAAATTTTTGTTTTTAAACCACAGACTCTTGCTAATCAATTCAGCCACCATGCACTTTCCTTTTTCAAATATTCACAAAAAAATATAAATAACGCATTCTGTAAAGAAGACAAAATGGCTCGAGTACATAAAAAAAAGCCACCACCTTAATCAAGGTTTGATGAGGAGGAATAGGCTGTAGTTACTTGCTCAATATGAAAAGAACAGATTGTACTAAAACCACTAAAGTAGACAAATTAACCTTTAATGTAAGACAAAAACAACCCCCCCCCAAATCAGCAAGGAATTAAAAGCAGGGACTACATTAAAGAAGGCCAGGTTTTAGTTTAGAATTATTGTATAAAAGTATCTTAAAAAGTGGCAATAAATCAGCCTACTCATTACTGCTGTAAATCTGTGATAGAATACTAAAGCAACAAGATCCACACCAAAAGTGTACAAATCTAAATTATGTGAAAGTAAATTATCTGGAATATATGCTTAGTTTCAAACCAGGCCAAAGTCCCATGTCAAAGAAAAAAAAGTTAATTTAAGTCTAATTCTGCAAAAAATCAATCTACTCAAAAAGAAAATGTACAAACTCACAAACAGTTTACATGGTATTTTAAAAACATTTCCATTCTTCAGTAGTCCAGACATGGAGCCGCTGGACCTCCTTTACCTAGGTTGAAATATAAAAGTGGTAACACACACAGTGGCGCCTTTTCAAAACAAGCTATAAAACAGTGCATTACACCATTTTCACATTTCTATTACACAAACAAAATAGACTACATAAAATTATTTTAATTGTCCTTCCTACTCTAAATTTTAATCCTAAGTAAGAATGGAAGCCATTAACATGTGTGTTTCAAAAATTCAGCACAATTTATTTGCAAGTAACACATCCTATTAAACATACATAATCAAGGAAAAAACTGCAAAGCCCAATATTACAGACAACTGCTGCTAATGCTTACATATTGTCCTCACAAACTGGCGATACATTACTCTGGCCTTCGTCAACAAACCTGTTAGGATACAAAAATAGGTTGCTATCAAAAGTGGAAATTGTACTCACCATTAAAGCTGGATTTTATTTCACAAGTGACTGACCCAAACCATTCTTTTTCAGTCACAACTCTTCACAAAAAGTACAGTTGTGTACACTTATCATAAATGTAGATGTTCAAGTGCCACCATGTGGATGTTAGAGTGTATTCACTGTTGCAGTCATCACATTTGGGTTATCTGCTTGCAGTAGCCCTCGGTCGGCCTGATTATCAAAGTCTTGGGTCCTGTGTTGGTTGCTGTCTCATCTTCCATGATGTCAGGTAGTCAGGGGTATAAAGCATGCAGCTGACACCATTACATCAGTTTTTCTTGCCCCACATCAGGTGCCCCCCTAATGGGAAACAATTAAAGATACATATATATATATATATATATATATATATATATATATATATGTATATATATATATATATATATATATGTATATACATACATACATACACACACACACAAGGTTACACCTCCAACAAAAAAGCAAATACACCAAAAATCTTTTAAGCATAGTATAGGAGAGTAAAGGTATAGCCAAAATAAGTCAGGGGGCTGGAGGGAGGGTAACCAGGACTGCAACGGTGAATACACTCTAACATCTACATTTATGGTAAGTGTACACAACTGTACTATGTTCTTCGTGTTTCACTGTTGCAGTCATCACATTTGGATAGATTCCCAAAGCTAAGGATGGTAGAGGCATTTAGATAGCATTAGGACCAGCTATAAGGCCCTGCAAGACTGCAGTGGCAAAGCAAGCTCTGGATTTAGAGAAAAATTGGCAAATGGCAATGCTTGGTGAAAGTATGTACAGAACTCCAGGTAGCAGCTTCTAGGATGTCTCTGGTAGGGACACCTCTGAGAAAGGCTGTAGAGTTAGATGCAGCCCTAGTTGAATGAGGTCTAATCCCTTGTGGGATAGGTTTTCCATGGTGCTTATTGCAGACATGAATGCAGTGGCTTATCCATTTAGAAATGGTTTGCTTTGAAATAGCCTTCCCCTCTGCCCCTGCAGCAAATGCTACCAGCAGTTGTTCAGATTTTCTTCGAGATTTAGTCTTGTCCAAGTAGAATCTAAGTTGTCTGTGTACATCCAATGAGTGCAGAATCCGCTCCCCCTTGTTCTGTGGATTGGGAAAGAAAGTTGGCAAATGAATGGCCTGATTAAGAACCACACTGGATGCCACCTTGGGCATGAATGATGGATTGGTCCTGAGTGACACCCTGTCCGCATGAAAGGTGATGAAAGGCTCCACTGCCATAAGGGCCTGTAATTCAGATATCCTTCTAGCTGAAGTGATTGCTAAAAGGAAAGCTGTTTTCCAGGAAATAAATTTTAAGTCTGCAGTAGCAGCTGGCTCGAAAGGAGGTAGAGTGAGTTTCTTCAATACAAAGTTAAGGTCCAAGGCAGGGGTTGGAGCTCTCCTGGGTGGTCTCAAGTTTTTGGCCCCTCTGAGATACTGCTTTAGAAGAGGATGAGAGAAGGGGGGGGGGTTCTGTGTTGTAATGAGTTGAAATGGCTGGAGGCATGGATTTTTATGGAAGAAAAAGACAGGTCCTTGTGAAGCATCTCAGTTAAGTATTGCAAAATCTGAGGTAAATTGGGCACTGTTGTGCTCATCCCTTGAAATTGATTCCAGGCACAGAATCTTTTCCATTTGTCAGCATAAGATTTTCTAGTATTTGGTCTTCTCGCCTCCAAAATGGCATCCATCACAGGTTTGCTGAGGGATGCCAAGGGGGAATTTAAGTTATTAGCCAAGCTGCAAGATTCAATGTTCGGAGCTGAGGGTGCAGAATTTGGTTCTCCTGCTGAAACAGTGAGGAAGGTGTCTGAGGCAGGTGCAGTGTGACACACTGCGCAGGAGTGGGTACCAGTGTTGGCGAGGCCAGTCTCGAGCAATCAAAATCGTTTTTGGTTTGTCCTGTTTGACTTTTAGTAGAAGTTTGGAGAGCAGAGGCAGAGGGGCAAAGGCATAGACAAAGGTTTTTCCAGCTGAAGGACAGGGCATCCACTTTCCAGGCTTTTTTGTGCGGAGTTCTTGTGCAAAATTTTTCCAACTGGTAGTTCTGGGGTGAGGCAAAAAGATCTATGTCTGGGCTCCCCCATTTGCGTGTCAACATGTTGAAAATCCGTGGTTCCAGTTTCCATTCGTGTGGGTCCATGAGATTTCTGCTTAGTTAGTCTGCCAGAACATTCAGCTTTCTTGGCAGGGATTGAGCTTGAAGTTGTACTTGATATTCCAAGGCCATGTTCCACAATGCCATGGCTAGTCTGCAGAGGGGGTAGGTGTCTGTCTTTATCAGTAATTCTCCTGGATGAATGTAGTCCTTGAAGGCTGTCAGAGCATTCTGTACAGCTAGCATTTCTTTTTGATTGATATGAAGGTGCATTTGATTTGGGCTCCACTTCCCTGCCAGATGAGCCCCCCATGCATAGTCTGATGCGTCTGTAGTTAGGGTTTGGGCAGCAGGGGGTGGTGTGAATGGTAGTCCCTTGTTTTGGTGGCAGGCCTCTGCCCACCATAGGAACTCTAGGTGCAGGCAAGGTATGATAGGAATCATTGTTTCCAGGCTGTGACAATATTGACTCCATAAACTTTTTAAGTACCACTGAAGTTTCCTTATATGCAGTCTTGCATATGGAATTAGAAAAATGCAGGAGGCCATGAACCCCAAGGCTTGCAGTATTTGCCTTGCAGATAGCAGGGTTTTTGTGGCCATGTGTTTGAAGTAAGTCACCAAATGAATTTGTTTTTCTGGCGTTAGGAAAGCCATCTGGGCAGTTGTATTCAAGCTTGCACCCAGGAATGTAATTTTTTGAGAGGGTACAAGTTGTGATTTCTTTTCGTTTATGGTGTACCCTAGACAAGTTAGAACTCTTTTTACAAATGCCAGATATTTTAGAAGAATGGCCTGGTTTTCTGCCTGAATTAGACAATCATCCAGGTATGGATATAGTTGAGTATTTCTTTGCCTGAAAAATGCAATTACTAGAGCCAGGCACTTTGTGAATACCCTGGGCGAAGCAGACAAGCCAAAGGGCAGTGCAGAGAACTGATAATGCATGCAGCCTGCTTTGAAGTGTACGTACCTTCTGCAAGATTCCCTGATTGGGATATGCAGGTAAGCCTCTTTTAATCTAGAGTTGCCAACCAGGCATCCTTGCCTAGCAAAGGAAGTAACTGGTGAAGAGTCAGGATTTTGAAATGTCCAGAAAGGTGTTTAGAGTAGAAAAATCAAGAATTGGACGTCATGATTTGTCTTTTCTGGGTACCAGGAAAAGTCTGGAATAGAAACCTTGTCCCTTTTCCTCTTCTGGTACTAGTTGAATAGCCCCCATGTTTAGGAGGGAAAGTACTTGTTTCTGAGCCTCTGCCCACTGACTTGGGGGGCAGGTCTGGCTACCCGTTTGGGCTTGGCAGTGTGTGGAAATGAAATCTGTATCCCTGGGACACTGTATTTAACACCCATTTGTCCTGGGTTATAAGGTGCCAGTTTCTGGAATGAAGAGCCAGTTTCCCCCCCAAAGGGGCGGCTAAGAGGTAAGTGCTTGGTAATTGTAAAGGGAAGTCATTGAGACTGTTTACTATATGGAGGTGCCTTGTTGTTTCCAGATTTGGAAGTGGAAGAACCCCACTGTTTAGTTCTGAAAGTCCCTTGGGACTGAAAGCTGGTGCTTTTGGAATGTTTGGGTTTGGCTGGAGTGGCTCTGGAAGGAGCTGGAAAGGACCAGTTCTTAGTAGGCCAGTGCCTACTAAATCTAGGCGGTTGTACTTGTAAGAAATCTTTCACAGTTTGCATAGATTTAGCTTTATCTTCCATCTTTTTTAGAACTTCTTCAGCCTTACTGCCGAACAGGCGGTCCTGCTGTAAAGGAGCATCCAAAAGTTTTGCTTTAACATGGTCAGGCAGAGATTGCTCCTTAAGCCAAGCATGCCTTCATAGAAGTTCACTGATTAGTACTACACTAACTGCTCTTGTGGGCCATTTTAAGCCTAGCCACTTGCCCCTTGTGAGAATCAAAACCCTGCACCTTGTGTCTGTAAAATAAACACCTTGACCATTATGCCAGCCTCCCACCCTTTCCAAGCACAGACCCAGTAACAGCAGCCCTGCAAGAGGCCTCTAATGAATCAAAACCACATTGCAAAGTATGTTTGCCAACTTGTTCAGCTGAATGCAATAAATACTGCAAATCTTTATTCTCCACACAGTCAGAAATCAACATCATTTTCTGTTTAAGCAATCCCATGATATGCTATTGATATTTTAGCATATGGAATTGACAGTTTAAAGCCCTGATTGCTAAAGTTGCAAACGTATAAACCTTTTTACCCTATCTATCCAGCACCCTGGAGTCTCTATCAGAAGGGGTAGGATTTTTAGCAGTAGAAACCTTAATGCCCTTGGGGTCTTGAGAAATGGTTTCAGAGTCCGCAACAGGATTTTTGAAAAGGAATTTGTGTGATTCAGGAACCCTGTAGTACCTGTCTGGTTTGCTAGGGGCTGGAGGTAAGAAATCAGGGGCCATACTGGATTCCGAAAACACATCATCAACAATGTCTAGTACAGGAGGTATGGCCAAAGGCCTATGCTGAGGAAGAAGGAAATCCCTAAGCCACTTTTTGGATTCAGAGAAATCCAGACTTTCCCAGTGGAAATGCTCCCTTAAGGTATGTAGAGTTTCACCAAAAGAGAAATCCTCAGGTGGAGAAGCAGAGGGAATGGAATCCTCTGCATCAGAGTCCTCATAAGTATGTATGGACAAATCCAGATCATTAGAAGAGTCAGAAGAAACAGCGTGCTGTTCAGAAGATTCATAGTCAAGTTCAATCCTAGGCCTCTTGGAGGGAGGGAGGTGGTTGACTACCCCTGATTAGAGTAGTTAAATCTTTAGCCATTTTGATCATCTGTTTTTTAGGCATAGGGGCCTGAACATGTGGCCTGGGCGTCAGTTTTTTAGACATAGATTGAGATTTAGGCCGTAATATTGAAGTTGGAGTCGGTTTAATATGCAAGTCTGTAGGCCTGAATACACCCTCAAAAGCCAGTGCATGCTCAGCGGCTCTGGACCCATCCAAGGTAGAGACATCCGCGGGTTCCATATGTGAAGCATCTCGCGGCATACCGGACTCCGAATGGGTCTCATTAGAGGCCTGCGAATCAGAAGTAGCGGGTATCAGGGGCTGCGAAAGCGCCTCACTGAGTACCGGTGAACTGACGGCTGGCTTAGGAGAAGCGTCAACAGTTTTGGACCTCAGCGGCCTGTCTCTGTCTTTTTCTTTGCGTTTGGTCAGTATTTCGATAGTCGGATGGCTAACTGACTTCACTTCTGGATAATTAAACCGAGAACCGAAATATTTAGATGCAAAAATGTACAGACGACGGATAGTACGCTGATTAAATAAAGCACAAAACCGACAGCAAGGTACGTCGTGGTCAGAGCCTAAGCAAGGAATACAGTACAAATGAAAATCCTTAGGAGGCATTTGCTTCCCACAAATAATGCAATTATTAACTTTTATTGACATCGGTAAGGAGCAAGAAAAAGCTTCCCCAACAATGTAACTTAGCTTTTAGTTGAAGACTTCGGTTATGAAACTCGAAACCGAAAATTTCAGGAGTCGGCCGACCGGCACTTGCAAATTGCTTCTGCTTCAGGCACCGTGCGGCAAGAAAGACTGATGTAATGGCATCGGCTATGTTTTATACCCCTGATGACCTGACGTTATGGAAGAAGGGACAGCAACCGACGCAAGACCCAAGACTTTGTTAATCAGGCCGACTGAGGGCAACCTGCCAGCAGATTACCCAAATTTAATGACTGCAACAGTGAAACATGAAGAACATCTGGATAATTGAACCAAATACCAAAATATTTAGAAGCGTAAATATACCGACGACGAACAGTTCGTTGCTTAAATAAGGCATAAAACCGACAGCGAGGTATGTTGTGGTCAGGGCCTAAACAAGGAATACAGTACGAATTAAAATCTTTATGAGGTATTTGCTTTCCAAAAGAAATACAATTATTGACTTTTACTGACATTGGAACAGAGCAAGAAAAAGTTTCCCCAATGGGGTACTTAGCTTTAGTTGAAGACTTCAGTTCTGAAACTCAAAAATGAAAATTTCAGGAGTCAGCCAACCGGCACTTGCGAACTGCTTCTGCTTCGGGCACCGCACAGCAAGAAAGACTGGTGTAATGGTGTCGGCTGCATGCTTTATAACCCTGACTACCTGACGTCACAGAAGATGAGACAGCAACGACGAAGGACCAAAGACTTTGATAATCAGGCAGACTGAGGGCTACTACAAACAGATAACCCAAATGTGATGACTGCAACAGTGAAACACGAAGAACATCGAAAAAGCTACAACTTGCAGTATGCAAACTGTCTTTTAAATCACTATTCGGGCAAGTAATGCACAAAATACCACTATTAGTTACTGGGAAGGGATCTTCCAAAAAGACAACAAAATGCTGAAGTACCAGTGTTAAGAGAACAGAAGTGACATTGGATCAGTCCAGAAAGCAGTCAGTCAAGAGAGAAGAGAGTGCAGAGTGTTCACATTTCATGGAGAAGAAAGTTGTTTCAGACCAGTGTGTGGAAACAACTACTGCAAATGAGGGGTGATCAAAGACAAAGAGTAAGAGAAGAATTCAAATCTCCTTGAAAAATGTTATGATAACATAAAATGCATACCCTTCTAAGGAGAGAATTTCTCTACAGTTTAACCTTTCTAAGGAAAACAGAATTTGAAGTGGTACGTGATACTCATCGAAAAGGAGAGCTAAATAATTTGCCAGAAAAGTACATATAAATACAGAGATCGCTGATGCAGAATCATTACTGATAAATTGGAATTTGTCACAGGTAGATGTTCACGTATTTAGCCTGACTTCCACTGGGCTGGACATCTACATGGAATGATCGTCCCTTCAAACTCAAAACGTTAGCCTGATGCCAAGTAGAAATGGAATCACAGCTCACACCAGCTTCTGTTATTCTGTCTATTTTAGTGGGAAAAATCAGGTGCTAGCAAACAAAAAGGAGTCTGTAGCTAGTGTCAGGGTTTGATACCCATTATGTCCCAACCAGCAGACAAAACAGAAGTGTGCAACAGGGGAATCAAATCCCTGTGGAAAATGCCTGAATGGGGTAAGGTGGTGCAGAAGTGATCCCAGTACTTAAGCAACTGCTGCTGTGGTAAGCTATTTCACAACTATACTACATTCATCACACAGAACACCACTGCAAACAATCCTGATGAATTAAAAGGGGCTGAGGCAAAAAGCTCAAAATAGGAGTACAAATGAGTTAAGGCAGAGGGGCAGCAATCCCTCAAAATGAACTAGATGCCTCCTGAAGAGAGAAAACACCATGGAGCACCAAGACTGCAATCAGGGAAAAAAGCTGCCCTTTGAGAGTTTACCAAAGTTAATAGTTTTGGAAATAGTAGCAGTAACAAAAAGGTATATACGACTTGGACAAGTCAAGGATTAGAACATTCCACTGTTGACCCTCTGCAGAGATACTAAACAGCTTTTTAACAGGGACACAAACATGCTGCAAACAGAAGATCCCTTGTACCATGGGATGGGCTTCACCCCTGATTCACTTGTGAGGAGCAGACACGACTCCCCTCAGTTTCAATTCCACTACAATATGCATCACTTTCAAAAAAATAAAAAGACCGATGAAGGCATCCCACTCTCACAGCAAATAACTTTCATACAAAAGTTACATTAGCAAGCATACAGAAGAAAGTATTTGTATCAGACTAACATACTGGTCGCCAGACAACCAGATGAAGACTCCAGACATTCAATGCCTAGCGGTACAAATGGTCATCCTCATCTCCAAGACATTTATGTACACATACACCTCTTGTGCAACCACTTTGTATTGTGCTAGGTGGTCCTCACCTTAAACATGTGGTCATGATGACCGCAGTTGGCTGCCGATTCACAAAAGGGGCTTCCCACAAAAAAATTCAATGGTCAAACTCAACAAGGCACTGGTTTATTGCAGGCCTTTGAGATACTGAAGAGAATATCCAGACGATCTGTGTCCAGATGCACCTGACCAGCTTCCACCTTGTAAGCTGCTTGGTAAAGGAGCAAAGAAAGAACACTGCAAACAGTTTGAGCACAGAAAATCTGGGAACCCAGATGACCTGCAGGTCCATTAAACATTCTTGGGGACAGAAGCCAGACCATCTGACTAGGCCAACAGTAGTTCCAACAGGCTGGAAAAGACCAAGTATAAAATGAGTACACAATCAGACTGTCAACTGCCAGCCATGAGAAACCTATTGTGTAGGAAAGGAAAAACAGATCTGCTACAATAAAATCTCCAAATTTGCCACTAATGCCTCCTACAAGTCCCATCACTGTTTATCTCTCAAACAGCTCAGTTGGCTAAAACTCCCTCTACTCCTTCAATTTAATCAACTAACCTTTGCACATAAAATTCTCTACCACCCAGAAAAGACCCCAGCCCTCAAAGACATTATCCAACCATATTCTGCTTCTAGATCTCTCTGGTCAGACAACAAACTTCTCCTCCAAGTCACCAAAGCAAAAAACTCATCAGGCAAAACCATCTTCTCCAACTACATTTCCAAGCTTTGGAACTGTCTGCCAAACTCAGTAGTGACCACATCCACATTTATACAATTTAAAAAAGTTTTAAGAACCCAGCTTATTAATTCCTGGCTCTGTTCTTGTTACATCCCAGGTTAGACCACCCCAAACCCCCTTCTCATCCTCTTTCACTACTGTACTAGACCACTTCTAGTAACACTAACCCACTCCCATTACTCCTTGTAGATTATTATTATGTCAAACATATCTCTAGCAATTTGTAAACTTGTTTCTGTTCAGTAATATGCATTGAATGTAAATACAAACTCTCATGATCTAGGATATGCACGTTACTGTTCCTATTTTTAACTTCCTGATCTACTTTATTAATAGTCATGATTTACAATATTTTCAGGATACTGTTTTTATTCTTCTACTTCTGATGTACTATATTAATAGTTTTAAAGTTTTGATGTGCCATATTAACGTTTTGTAGATTTTTTCTTCCAATATAACATGTGGTGTGTGCATCACTGGAGCTTTTCTCCCCAGGCCTCCACTCAAAAAGTACACATGTCCAGCTGGACTTCAGTAAACAAATGTAAAAATAAAAATAAATACCGGTCACACTGGGCAGACCTTTTGCAATGCCCACTGTGGTAGAAGTGATGAAAAATCAGGCACCAACTTTTCCTTGGGTAGAAGTAAGAAATTTAACTCAGATGGCCATGCACAGAAAAAAACTCTCCTTTAAGAGAATGTAGTTTATGCAACTCAATCCAGGGTAAGTCTAACATTTTGTCTTTTTTACACTAAAAAATAATCTATGGTAAAATCCTAGGCTTTGCTCATCTGTGGCCATTTTGAGGAGTTTCTGATACCTCTTTCTCCATCACCAACTTCTGGTGCAAACAAATGTTTGGCAGGGGTAAAAACCGGTGGTGGTGGTGGGGGTCACCAAAAATCTTCTAACTATGCTGATCCACATGTCTGAGGTCACATTGCAAAGCTGATGCATACAGGGAAAAATCTCCCTTCAACAATCTTTGGGAAAAAAAAGAAACCAAAGTGGCATAAAGTACAGTTGTATGATCAATTTACCATAACTGCGAATGTTTGGGTGTAGTCACTGCTACACTCTACTTCAAGGGCCAAATATTACAAAAAGACCATCTGAGAAATACTGCCATCACCACTGACTCACAATCTAGGGTCACAACGTCAAGCTGACAGATCAAGAGAAACTATCTGTCCAAGAGCCACTGAGAAACAGTGACTAAAGTGGCAGAACTGTTGGTGGAGGACTTCTTTACACAGAGGAAATTTGGGTATTTTCCACTGCCTGTGGCAGCCAGATTAGAGCTACTGGCCGACTTGTTGCAGACCTTACAGGTTGCTGTGCAGGAAAGATATCTGCAACCATACAAAGATGTTTTGGAGAATTATTTCATTACCACATCAGAAAGGGTCTGACTTTTCCTTGTAGCCTTTGAAATCAGCACCTACCTGGTCTGAAATGTAGGGGCCCTTAAAAGAGGAAGGCATTCATAAAAGGCTTTCCCGATGTTTTCAGTAAAAGACATTAGGCAAATCAAAGTATCAGCAGGTGGCTATGCTACACCAGACAAATGCAGTTGCTCTATTCCACAGTGTCACAGAACTCTTACACCACAGAAACAGACCATGGGTGATGTGGATATCTGAGCTTAAAGGCAGCACTCATCGCTGTCCGGCAGGCCTTCTGTTTAAGCACAGTTTAAATATTACCCAATCGTACTCCAGCGTGAGTCATTCAAGTAAGAACCTTTAGGATAACGAGTGGAGAGGAAGCATGTCCGCATCCACAAAAATGAGCAGAATGAACAACTTCAGCCTGTAGCTGCAAAGGCTTGAAACTACCTCCTCAAAATCACCCAATATCTGCCTTCAATGGTATGACAGATATGGTGTCCAAGAGTTAATTTTCCTTAATGAGACCCCAAATAGTACACACCTAATGTCACCAGCCAGTAAGACTAGAGTGGGATCCGAGACCTACTGAAGCCTGGTTCTGGATGACAGCATAACATCCATGGACCAGACCCCATATCTCTGCATCATTTCAATACTTTCCTGTAATTTGGGATGAAGCAAATAAAAATCACAAAGCGGTACATACTCTTCATCCTGGAGGTCTTCAGAGACTAGAAGCTTCTTACTCCAAAGTCTGATACTCCAGAAAAGGAAGATGTTTGCCCCTGTAAAGAATGAGAAGAAGGCAGAACAAGAGAGTCAATATCGAGTTACCTGGTCTAAAAGAGGGTGGACCACAGGTTGGGCACGAGAACATCTCATGGGAGATATTATGATTGACAGGAAGGGGACTACAGGCTTGGTAAGATGGAAACTTCATTGGCTGATCAAAGCCTGGAAGGCCATGGGCATCTGGATGGTATTGTACTTCACTTCGTTATAACATCAGGAGAATACTCAGACAGCAGACATAACTGAAAGAGATGCACAAGAGACAGGCATCAGCTGAAAGTGTGAAAACTGAGGTTTGCAAGGCCAATGCCAGTATGGCAAATGATGGTGAGGCCACAGCTGGTCATGCTCCAACAGTTGGCCACATGATTTAACATCAATGCCTAGGACTTCCTATGTGTAAAAGCAGTGTCACCAACAGGTGGAACACAAACTGACTGGGCTGTTGACTGGAAAGTAAAGCAAAGACCAATTAAACCACTATTTAAAAAGAAATCCGTCTCAGTCTGATCTTGACCCGTATGACTTAAGCTAGACTTAAGTTCTTAATGTCAGTCACAACCCACAGTTTAGTTTACCAGTGGAGTGTTGGTTTTATTCATAATATGACTGATAAAATGCATACTGCAAACCCTACTATTTTTGTGAAATAATTTCTAAGTGACAATTTTCTACCACATATAAACAGCAAGGTTGTTTCCATGAACTGACAAGTCTGACACTTCAGAACAACATGAGGGAAGGTGGATGTTAGACAACTGTTTAAGGACTACAGTTTTAACTATTTTATTTAAATTTCTTTATTTGATAACCTGGAAAGCCTAGTGGATACAAATGCCCCCCTTTTCAGCGGTGACCCAGAAGAACAGTTTAAGTGACTTCCTCACACAGCAGGCAAACTGAAATTACAGAACTCGGTAAAACTGCTATTTTATAGTTTTGCTGTATAGACAGTTTAGATGTTCAAATCGGCCTACAGTTAGCATAAATCAGGGTTGTCAGAGTTGATCAGTGAAAAATTAACAGATACAGCTCCAAAAGACTACAATGTAATTGAGTCATGGCACTGTCACTAGATTCAAAGAGCACTTCCATACATCTAAATCATAAAAGGGACACAAACTGCACTGTGGGAGAAAAAAAATCTATGAAAAACAAAACCCCAGCAATATGGCTGGCCTCATGCTGGCTATTCTGCAGTAAATACAATTACAGTACATTACAAAACACTCAGGGATTCGGATGCATTAATACAGCACAGAACACCAAAAGATAGAAAAAGGTTTGGCGCTTCAGGGTGAAGTTTTTCTTTAAAGAAAACATGGTACGTTTTTCACCTTGATGGACTTTAAAACAAGCTTCCCCAATGATTTAAGTTATAGGTTTACATGAAATCTATATACAGTCTTTAGGAGTCGTGTGTTCTGGCTTTCAAACCACATAGCTCATTACACTAAAAAATTCTACCTCAGGAAAAAACTTCCAACTTGCGAGAGGTTTCCAACTCTTCCATCTTTCCCACCTACCGAGGCCATAATTCTACTGAATCTCTAGCACTTAAGGCTTATGAGCAAACTCTGCTGTGACAGGTGACTGAGCAGCGGAGTCCATTCCACCCCAGTGGGGTTCACAATTCTACTGTGCCTCTGAAACTGAAGGCTTACTAGCCAACTGTTACCATAGTTGATGGAGCAGCAGGGGCTAGCAGAAAGGAAAACTTCTGAATAACCAAGAGAATGAACAAATGAACTGTATTTTAGTTCTTAATGAACAAGTTTATTGTAAGCACTTCTGCAGCTAAAAGTAAGGGCTCATTACATCTGATGGGAAAGAAGGAACCTTGAAGACAACATTATGACTGGAGATTCTGAAATCAATCAGTATTTTTTTTGAGTACTGTAAATCTAATTGGAAAACTCTTGCAGAAAAAGGTAAGACATTTTAATCTTATCAACAGGTGAAAAGCTTGAATGCCCAAGTATTGGCTGCACTGTAAGGGTGGCTCCTTTTGCCACAGTTATCGCAGTCTAGCAAAGGCAGTGGTAAGTTTTAGCTACACAAGTAGCATGATCTTTAAACATTACACTCCTTAGATATTTAAAACGTCACAGAATATCAGACAGTAGTTGTGCATGGTAATCAGTAATGGTTGCCATACCACAACACTGACCATCACTCATGATTAACAAAATGTAGGGGCATGTTTTTGATTTTAAGGCAAACTAAAAGACTAGATAGTGGTGAGGTAAGGATGCAGGCCTCAAGCAAGGTTTATATAGAACTACAAAGACAGTGCACCTATGGTGACATCGGGTATTAATTTTAACAGCTTAAAATGGCCACCTTGATCATTTCTGGTCACCATCAATCAACATGGCCTGCCGTTTTTTTTTTTTGTGGGGGGGCGCAAACTAATTAGGTAATTATGAGTTTAACAATACAGGATCAAAGTTCCACTGCCCATATTTAAGAGCACTGTTCTTTCTGTACTCCTTATATTATCTGCAATAAATTGTGTTAGAGTCACTATAGCCCATCTCCCTCAATCATGGTTCACTACTTTTCTTCTTACTACAATAACAGTTTGTTCCTACAGGATGTCCATCTCCACTTTATAGCCAATGTCAGAAGAAGCTGTGGATGGATTTCTACTCATTTTCTATCCTGAGCAACAGTCTGCTGGACAGTATTACCAAAGGCATTTCCCTCTCTTATCTTGTACTCGAGTGCATGTTTAATCATGCCTATAATGTGTGTAGCTTTTCTTCAGGCTCTTCACTTAAAATGGGCAATGCCTAGTCAAGGTATCCCAGGAAAAAAAAAATGACATCATCTTTGCCCATGTCAGAGCCGAATGAGAATGCAAAGAAAATGCAAATGGCTTACTCCTCCTCAACTTGGGGAAGGTGTTGCTGCACCAGAGGCTGCAGTGAGGAAGACCAGATCCTTTGCCATGTCGCAATATACTCCATGCCAAATTTCTTGTAGTCAAAGATGCAGATGGCTTGGGCATATGGCAGATTTGACAACAGGCATCAGGCCCACTGGAAGCTCTAACTTGGAATTTCGTACTGAGAAGAGGAATGTTTTTTTTTTTTTTTTTTTACAAGGTCCAGTAGGCTCCTAGAAAAAAAAAAGTTGGTACATCATTAAAGAAGAGAAGAGTGTCACTGCACACGGAACTCAATGGACCAATTGCAGATGCCAAGGAATTAGCATCAGGCTGTAACAGCATTGATTTCTTAGAAGCCCTGAAGAGACTGGGATGTCTGCATCCCACTGTCAACTGGCATACCTTTAAAAATGTCAGGACCTGCTACAGCAAGCCCCAAAACAGAGACAAAATGGCTGAAAAAGTGGAGTTAATATATACAAAGTCTGAGATGGCCATTTTCCAGAATATTTCCATTTCTTGAGATATGGTTATCTCTGAGTTAGTATAAGTTAAGGAGGTGTGCAACTGCAAAAAAAAAAAAAAAAAGTTTAAAGGTGAAGAGCAATGTTTGACATTCGCTCTTCTCTTGCATTTCTGGCTTGAAAGCACTCAACATTCTGAGTGCAGACATTTCAATAGGCAGCTGTGTCAACCTCTGAAAGGGTAGTGTGGGTGGGAATGTAAAATGAGGAAACTACAAAGGCACAAATTTGTAAAGCTTTCTGATTTGCAGTGCACACTCTTGGGATCTCATCACAGACAGGCTGCAAAAGCCTCAAACTCTCTACTAGCAGATACTTTCACAAATTCACTACCCATCTTTTACAAAGTTCAGAATCCCTGCCCACTCATGCAAAGATTATGCTCTCCTTCAGTTTCAGGGGGGGGGGGGCATTATTCCTGATTCTATAAAGCAAGACTATTTTTTTTTATTCTTTAAGAAGATATTCAAACTTGGTGCCCTTCACAAGAAGCTTCATTAAGAGTCTAGACACAAAGTGAAAATCCTTACGTAGACTGTGTGAACCACAAGCACATTTGTTAGCAACATTTCCCAGGGGTGATGTCAATTTCAAAGATCACAAAAATCAGACAGTGAATAAATCAGTACACATATGATGTCCTATATCACTGTTGCAGTATTCTACATAAAAGGGATTTCCTGCCCAGGGCAGCCCGATGTTCGGCCAGTATGCAAAAACCTAAAGATCTTGTATGTCACATTTATGCTCTCTGCACAGAAAGTAGGGCAGAAAATGGATGTACGGATGCAACTACCTACCACTTTTTCCTAGTTGCTCTGAAAGCCTTGTTGCTGTACTGAATATTTAGCAGCACCAGATAAGTGCGCAGCCCCCCCCTTTTTATATATACTTTATTTTACTACCTAGAGTTTGTGTCATCCATTAAGTGAAAATGTTAGTATGGGAAGGCAGATTCCTCATAAGGATCGTCACGAACAGTGTCTTTTTTGTTTGGGTGCTTCCCGAGGCCATATCGCTTTTAGTATTCTATAAGGCATTTTTGCCTAAGACACTCTGAAACAGTTCCTCTTCCCTGGATATTTACTTTGAAAGCCAACAGCTTAAACAGTTAGCCCAGGGTACAAAGGCAGAATCCTTTAACCACAAGATACTCCCACTACATAAAAAGAAGGCCAAGAAGTCTCAGCCGGATTTTTTTATCTGCTCAGTCTCCACTAGATGTCCCTCTAAAAGCAGGCAATAGCTTGATAGGTCACTCAGTGTCTACATCAGATTCCTCTGCCACAACCCCGGAAGCCAGCATGGATCAGTCATTTTGCAAGTCCTCTGAGGTTTTGCAGGTATCTGCTCCAGACAGAGGGGGAACTGTGGTTGATTATCTCAGATGGTCCTATAGGGATTCTGCAGATAATGGTCAGGGAGGAAGTTCTGGGTTCTCTTATCAAATCTTGCCAAGGGTTGGAACCTCAGATATTTAATAGGGCCGATGTCCTTTCTAAAAAAGGACAAACAAACACATTTCAGTCCTTCCCAAGGATCCTTAAAGGAACAGCAACAGTTAAATGAGGGCTTGTTTTCTGTCTTAATGGCCCTAAAGCCTCCTCAAGGGGGTTCAGTACCTGCTCCTCCTTTGACCTCTACTCCTTCGAAACAGCTTAGGGAACCAGATTCCTCAGATGAGGATTCAATGCCTGGTAAGGGGTCTTTGTCCTATTCTTCACAGATGCCTTTGTCTTTGGCTTATGGTTCTGATGAACAGGTGTCTGTTAGCATAGAGCCTTCTGTTGAGGAACTGTCCTTTGGGGACACAATTGCTAAGACGATCGACTCAAACTAGGCTTCTTTTCAAGTGTCTGATATTCAGAGATTTTATGAGTTGGTTCAGGTGGATAATCCTAAACCATTGGCAGTTCCTCCTGTGTTGGTTGCCTTGTCTCCCGATTCTCTGCCTCCTTTTCCAAAGAAACCTGATCGGTTCTAGGTTCTTGTGGATTGTCAGTTTTTATTTAAATGTCTTTCTGCTGATCCTGCCGTAGTGTCAGTTTCAGACTAACCTTCTAAACTTTTGCTCTCTTCCAACCTTTTGCCTTCTGATAAAGATAGTAGGACAATGGAGAGGACTGCTAAGAAAGTTTACACTGCTTGTACTTTGGCCTTTAAGGCTATTAAATTTCCAGACCCACAAGACCAGGTATATTATGGTCTTAATTGCTCAGGCTTGTCAGGTTATCTTTGACCTCCCTGATTCTAAAGGCAAATCCTCTGCCTTACCTTTGTTTCTGCTTCTCATGTGGCTTACTACTCTATTAAGTGTAGCTATGATGCTGCTGAGGCCTCTTCTAGGACTGTGACTTTGGGTCAGTCATGAGGCATTATTCTTGACTTTGTCTCCAGTCTCTGCCTGAGGACATTAAGGTCAAGTTGTTGTATGCTCCTTTGGATAATAAAAATCTTTTTGTGACTGCTGCTGACATGGTTAATTCTCTTAAAGAGAAAAGCAAAGCCTTGCAGGACCTTAAACATATTTTTGTTTCTCCTATCCCCAAGTTCCACAGGAATTATCCTAGTTCTGCTTTTTTCTCAGGCAACCACAGCAGGCCTCTAAGGCCAGGAAAGGTGGGAGGCAGGTCCCCTCTGCTAAGGCTTCTCAGATTTATCTGGCCCAGAAGCATACTGTAAATTATTTGATAAGCCTGCTTCTCTGACAATTCACCCCCTCTTCTATTAGACCAGGTTCCTTTGTCCCTTTGGCTCTCCCTTTGTCTTCCAAATTGGCATCTCATTTCTTCAGACTCTTGGGTTCTTTCAATCATCCATCAGGGTTACTTCATGGTATGGAAATCTCTTCCTCCTTTTTTTTCAGGAATTCCTCAAACCTGTCTAGAGCAACTTTATTTCCTAGAGGCTCTAGGGTCCCTGGTAAACCAAGGAACCATTCAACCTGTCCCACCTTTCCCCAAGTGGCTGTTCCTGGTTCCTCAAAAGGAGGGTACTTGCAGACCTATTTTGGATCTCTCCCAGCTCAACACCCTTCGGGGCTCCTTTTCAGATGCTTACTCTTCAAACCATTTCCCCTTATTACCCCAGGCTTTTCTGGTGTTCTTGGATCAGAAATATGCTTACCTTGATATCCATATTCACCCTCTTCAGGAAGTTTTTACATTTCTCTGTGTCTTTCTCTGTTTCTTCAGACTCTGGGATTCATTGCCTCTTCTATTCTAATACATCCTCTTGCCAAACTGCATATGCAGAAGTGTCAATAGTACCTCAAGTCAGTTTGGCTACAGCACTGTCTCCCTCTGGATTTTAGTGTACCTCTCCTTCCCTGTCTCAGGAAAGAATGAGCGGTGGATTCAACCGACCACTTTCAACACAGGCTTGCCCTCCAGTCTCTTCTCAAGAGCTGTTCACCAATTCCTCAGACATAAGGTGGAGGGTTTCTTTTGTTCACCTAAAAGTTCAGGATCTTTGGCCTTCCCATCAGAAGTCAGACCATACCAACATTAAAGAGACGAGAGCTTTGACTCTGACCGTTCAGGTTTTTCACCCCATGTTCTCTCCAGGCCCCTTGAATGTGTACACAAACACCACTACAGTGATGTGGTATGTCAACAAGCATGGGGGCGAGAAATCTCATCTCCTCTGCAGTATGGCTCTTTAGGCTTGGGATGTGGCTCTTGGTTATCAGTTAACTTTTCAGGCAGTATACATTCCTTCACAGCACAGTCTAGTGGCAGACTGAGCAGATCCAAAACACAGGATCATATATGGTTACTTCACATAGACATGTTTCTGCACACTGTCCATCGATGGGGTAATCCTCAGGTAGATCTTTTTGCCTCCCCTCTGAAAGTACAGTTGTGTACACTTACCATAAATGTAGATGTTTTGAGTGTATTCACTGTTGCAGTCATAACATTTGGGTTATCCCTGCCAGGGTAGCCCTCGACTGGCCCGAATTCCAGAAGTTTAGTATTTCTGCGTCGGTTGCTGTTGCTTCAGGACTGACATCAGGTCATCAGTAGTATAAAGTAAGGCAGCCAAACGCCATTACATCAGTTTTTCTTGCCCTGTCAGGAGCCACCAAGTGGGAGCCAGGTTATGGTGGAAGAACCCCACCAGTAGAAAGTAAATACCAAAATGTCCCTTGTAAGGAGAGAGAGAGAGAGAGGGGGATGGACGGAGGGAAACCAAGACTGCAACAGTGAATACACTCAAACATCTACATTTATGTTAAGTGTACACAACTGTACTATGTTCATGTTTCACTGTTGCAGTCATCACATTTGGGTTGATTCCCAAAGCTGAGGAAAAGGGTGGAGGCAGTCAAGGACGCTAGGGGCTGGCTAGGATACCCTGCAAGACTGCAGTGGCAAAGCCTGCCCTGGATTTGGAGAACATAGGCAGGTGGTAATGTTTGGTGAAAGTTTGGTGAAAGTGTGGACAGATGTCCAGGTGGCAGCCTCCAGGATGTCCCTGGTAGGGACTCCTCTGAGGAAAGCTGCAGAGGTGGAGGCTGCTCTGGTGGAGTGATTCCTGACCCCCTTAGGGGGAGGCTTTCCATGTTGCTTGCAACAGAAATGGATGCTGTGTGCTATCCATTTAGAAATTGTTTGTTTGGAGATGGATTTGCCCTCTGCCCCTGTAGTAAAGCTAACCAGTAACTGATCAGACTTTCTGAATGACTTAGTCCTGTCTAGATACAATCTGAGCTGTCTGTGCACATCTAGAGAGGGCAGGATCCTTTCCCCCTTGTTCTGTGGGTTGAATTAATGGATCAGTTGAGAGCCGCACTGGACACCACTTTGGGCATGAAGAATAGGTTAGTCCTGAGGGAAACCCTGTCAGCATGGAAGATGATGAAGTGAGTGCTTGTAGCTCGGAGACCCTTCTGGCTGATGTAATGGCCAGAAGAAAATTGGTTTTCCAGGAGAGAAATTTTAACTCTGCTGAAGATGATTGTTCGAAGGATGGCAGGGTGAGCTTTTCCAACACAAAGTTAAGGTCCCAAGCTGGGATAGGTGCTCTTCTGGGTGGCCTCAAGTTGCTAGCCCCTCTTAGGAATCGTTTGATCAGAGGGTGTGAAAAAAGGGGCTGCTCAGTGGGGAAATGAGCAGAGATAGCAGAGGCATGAATTTTAATAAAGAAAAAAGAGAGACCACTGTGTAGCAGGTCAGCTAGGTAATCCAGGATAAGAGGGAGGAAGGGCTGTGCCGTATCGCCTCCCTTAGCCTGAATCCAGGTGCAGAACCTTTCCCATTTGTCAGCATAAGACTTTCTACTGCTAGGGTGTCTGACCTCACATATAACATCTAGTACCGGTTTACTGAGGTTGGCAGATTGATCAGTGATTAGGGAATAAGCCAAGCTGCCAAATTGAGGGTCTAAAATTGGGGATGCATGAATTCTCCTTCCCTCTTGGTCAGGAGGGTTGGGGTTTGAGTGAGATGCCATGGTGGCAGTGGGGACAGGCTGCGCAGCAGTGGGTACCAGTGCTGGCGAGGCCAGTCTAGAGTAATAAGAACTGTCCTTGTTTTTTCCTCCCTTATTTTGCGCAGTACCCTGGCAATGAGAGGTAGTGGAGGAAAGGTATAGACCAACAGAATGACCCAGGGGAAGGACAGGGCATCCACTTTCCAAGCCATGTTGTGATGCTCCCTGGTGCAGAACTTGCTGAGCTGATGGTTGGTGTGGGAGGCAAAGAGATCGACCTTCAGGGTGCCCCATTTCTGAGTTATTAGGGTGAAGGTTCTTTTGTCTAGCTGTCACCCGTGTGGGTCCAGAAGATTTCTGCTTAAGTGATCAAACAGAGTTTAGAGAACCTGGCAGGAATTGTGCTAACAGGCGTAGTTTCACGGCAGAGGCTGTGTGCCAAAGGGTCATGGCCAACCTGCATAGAGGGTAGAAGTGAGTCCCTGCCTGCTTGTTGATATACCACATCACAGTGGTGTTGTCTGTTTTGATCAGGAGAGCCATTGGGGAGAGAAGGGGCCTGAAAGCTGTCAATGCATGCTGGGCAGCTGACATCTCTTTTTGGTTGAAGTTCAGATGGATCTGCTGTGGGCTCCAATGGCCCTGTATGCATCTGCTGTCCAGGTGTGCACCCCAGGCATAGTCTGATGCATTTGTGGTCAGGGTCAGGGTGACGAGCAGTGGTGAGAAAGATAGTCCCTTGTTGTGGGAGCATGCTGCTGCCCACCAAAGAAAATCTTTCCTGAGGCAAGGTATCATGGGTATAAGTGTTTCCAGGTCTTGAGAGTGTTGACACCAAAGGCTTTTTAGGTACCACTGAAGTTTCCTCATATGCAGTCTGGCATATGGAATGAGTAGAATGCAAGATGCCATGAACCACAGAGCTTGCAGGATTTTCCTTGCAGATAACTGGGGTCTGGTGGCTAGTTGAGAGAAGTAGGCTGTCAGGTAAGTTTGTTTTTCTGGTGTAAGGAATGGCATCTGGGATGCTGTGTCCAGGCTTGCTCCCAGGAATATAATCCTTTGGGTGGGTATTAGTTTGGATTTCTTTTCATTGATAGTGTACTCTAGGGAGGTCAGTAGGGACTTTACAAAGGCCAGGTGCTTGAGCAGCTTTTCCTGACTGTCTGTCTGAATTAGGCAGTCTAAATATGGGTAAATTTGGATATTCCTTTGTCTGCAAAAGGCAATGGCCGGAGACAGACATTTGGTGAAAACTTTGGGAGCAGTAGATAAGCCAAAGGGAAGTGTAGAGAACTGAAAGTGCAGAGATCCTGCCCTGAAACGTAGGAATTTCCTGTATGATTCCCTGATAGGAATGTGGCCTCTTTTAGGTCTAGGTTGGCTAGCCAAGCATCCTTGGAGAGCATGGGTAGCGGTTGCTGGAGGGTGAGCATTCTGAATTTTGATATCACCAGGAAGGTGTTTAGAATGGATACATCAAGGATGGGGAGCCAGGTGCCCTCTTTTCTGGGTACCAGAAAAAGTCTGGAGTAGAAACCTTGGCTTTTCTGTTCTGCAGGAACGTGCTCTATTGCCCTCATAGACAGCAGGGAAAGGACTTGCTTTTGTGCCTCTGCCCACTGATTTGGAGGTAGATCTAGGAATCCTTTTGGGGTTGGAAGAGTGTGGAAAGAAAAGTTGTATCCCTGGGACACTATGTTGAGGACCAAGCGGTCGCTGGTAATGTTGGCCCAGGTGCTTGCGTGAAAGGAGAGAGTTTTCCTCCTAGGTGTAAGAGAAGGTGGGCAGAGGGTGGGGGTGGTGGTGGAGGAGAGTCATTGTGAGTTCTTACCATGAGGGGGTGGCTTAGAACGCCTGTTTTTGAAGTGGAGGAGTTCCATTGTTTTGATCTCTGCATTCCCTGTGGCTGCTGTCTGGGGGGTCTGCTTCCATGGGGTCTGGGCTGAACTGACTTGGTGGGAGCAGGAAAAAAAACAGTGCTTGAAGGGGCAATGCCTACTGGACCTGGGTGCCTGGACCTGTAAGAAATCCTTAACTGTCTGCATAGATTTAGCTCTTTTTTCCATCTTGTTTAAGACCTCCTCTGCCTTTAATGCCAAATAAGTCATCTTTGTGCAAGGGTTCATCCAACAATTTAGATTTAACATGGTCTGGCAAGGGCTGTTCCTTACGCCATGCATGCCTTCTAAGGACAGAACCAGTGACTGCTGCCCTGCAAGAAGCTTCTAGGGTGTTAAAACCACAGTGTAAGGTGTGCTTAGTTACTTGACTTGCAGAATGCATTAACTCTTGTAACTCTTTAAATTCTATACAAGCAGGAAAGGAAGACACTCTTTGTTTGAGGAGTTCCATGGTATGTTGCTGAAATGTAGGCATATGGAACTGGCAATTTTGTGCTCTGATAGCAAGAGTAGCAGAGGTGTATACTTTTTTACCCCATCTGTCTAGTGCTCGGATCTGAGGGGGTGGGATTTTTAGCAGAGGTTGCTTTAATACCCTTAGTCCTTTGTCAAATTACCTCAGGGTCAGCAGTAGGATTTTTGAAAAGAAATTTGTGAGAGTCAGGGACTCTGTAATACCAGTCAGGTTTTCTGGGTGCAGGAGGTAGGGTGTCAGGAGTCAAACTGGATTCCAGAAAAGCATTGTCCACAACATCCAGGACTGGGGGAATGGCCAGGGGTCCGTGCTATGGAAGATCTAAGAATTCCCAGAGTCTCTTTTTAGACTGAGGGTAGTCCTGACATTCCCATTGGAAATGTTCCCTTAAGGTATGAAGGGTTTCCCCAAGGAATAAGTCCTCGGGTGGAGAAGCTGAGGGAATGAAGTCCTCTGCATCAGAATCCTCATAAGCAGAAAGGGGTTGCATGTCTTCATATTCAGATGCAGAGTCATCAGACTCCTGTTCAGACAAAACTACTGGGGACAGATCTCTTTCTTTTGGAAGGGGTAGCTTGGCTTCCCCTGACAAGCATGATAAGGTCTTCCGCCATTTTAAGCATTTGAGACTGAGGCAAGGAAGCAGATGCCTGAGAGTGGGTCGTCGGTTTCTTGGGTGTGGTTCGTACCCTGGGCCTTACAAAACTCTGTCGTTTTCGAAAGAATGGTAGACATGAAAGAAGTAGTCGGTTTGTGTCGAGAATCGGTAGTGCGAAGTACTTCCTCGGAAGCCGGTGCCTGCTCAGCAGCTCTGGACCCATTCAAGGGAGAGACAAACCCAGGATCCTTAGTCAAAAAAGAGTTTTGCAGCATAGCGGACTTCGAAAGGGTCTCGGTATCGGCCTGTGAATCCACAGAAGCTGGCATCAGAGGCTGCGAAAACGCCTCACTGAGGACTGGAGAACTGACGACTAGCTTAACGGAAGCATCTTCTGTAGGTTTGGACCTGTGCGGTCTGTCTCTGTCTTTATCCGTTTTTTTCGGAAGATCT
Source organism: Protopterus annectens (assembly GCF_019279795.1). Taxonomy (NCBI): domain Eukaryota; kingdom Metazoa; phylum Chordata; order Ceratodontiformes; family Protopteridae; genus Protopterus; species Protopterus annectens. The sequence goes on along the minus strand of NC_056748.1, from coordinate 451,933,803 downwards.
GCAGTCGGATGGCTTACCGAAGCCATATCGGAATTCGAGGACTGTAAGCGAAAATATCTAGCTACAATAAGGGCCTGGTGACGTATAGTTCTGGCGTTGAACAAAGCACAAAAGCGACAGCGGGGGACATCGTGGTCTGGGCCTAAGCAAGTGATGCAGTAAGAATGAAAGTCTTGGTGTGGTATTTGCTTTCCACAGGCGAGACAACTGTTAAGTTTTTCTGACATCAGTTAGAGCAAGAAAAAAAGGATCCCCAACGGGGTACTTAGCTTTAGAAGACTTCAGCTTCAATTTGGAAGATGAAACTCAGGTAGCAGACGACTGGCACTCATGCGAACTGCTTCTGCTTCAGGCTCCGCGGCAAGAAAGACTGATGTAATGGTGTTGGCTGCCTTACTTTATACTACTGACAGCCTGACATCAGTCCTGAAGCGACAGCAACTGATGCAGAAATACTAAGCCTCTAGTATTCAGGCCGGCCAAGGGCTACCGTGGCAGGGATAACCCAAATGTGATGACTGCAACAGTGAAACATGAACAGGCAGCTTCCTCTTCTCTGTTCCACAGTGCCATGCCATCTGGCATGAAGACAGATGGCCTTGGAAGGGAATGTTTCTGTATACTATCCCTTCTCTTCCTCTACTTCCAAGAGTCCTGGAGAAGATTCAGTTGGACTCCCCCAAATTCTTGCTAGTGACTCCCTTTTGGCCAAGTCAACACTGGATCCCCCTCAATGCATCTAGGCAGGTCTATATTAAATCACTGAATGCTTAAAAAAGCAAACTGTGATTGATCGACCCTATGTAAGCGAAAGCTTACAATGTCGAAGTGTCAGAACAGCGATTTTTTTTCCCAAGGGAAAAAAAAATCACTGTTCCAAAAAAAAAAATGAATTTAAGCATTACATTAAGTGGGAGGCTGCACCCCCACACCCCCCCTACTTAAATATACCAACTCCAAGACCGCACTACAGTGCCTAAAATGGCAAAGTACTGAAGCAGCCAAGCAAATTCTTTCCCAGGGAAAGAATTCGCTTAACAGCTGCTTCGATATTTTCCGTTTTCTGCCTTTTAAGTTAGACCAAGACACATTCAACAGAATCCGTCTTTGGTCTTCTAATATAGACCCATCTAGGCAGGGGCAATTATCACAAATTACCTCACCAGCTGGATCTTTTCACACAGAACAAGTCTCTTATCCATCCCCACTTGTCCACTCTGCAACTGACATGTGGGTGATAGGGTTTTGATCCCTTTCAGGCACTTTTCTGGGGACATGCTCAGGATTTTACAGGAGGCGTGGAAATAGTCAAACAGAAAATCTTATATGCCCACATGGAAAATATTTTCGGTCTGGTGGCATGCTTGTAACCAGGACCCTTTTTCAGTGGGGGTTCCTCTGGTACACTATTTGTGCAAGTCACTCCAGCCTGGCTTGGCCTATTCCTTTGTGAAGGCCCATTTGTCAGCAATTTCTGCTCGTCTGGCCTTTAATCCTCCATTAGCATTTCGTTTTGAAGCCAATTTCTTAAAGGCATCCTGCATGAAAGGCCTCCAGGAAAACCTATTCCTCCTCCCTGGGACCTTAATTTTATTTTGGAAAAATGACTCTGCCTCCTTTTCAGCCTGCAGACTCTACTTCTTTGCAAGACTGTACATGGAAGACGGTCTTGTTGCGGACTCTTACATCTGCTCTAAGGGTTTCTGAGCTCCAGAACTTTATGGCCATTCCTCCTTTTTTGCCTTTTTTTTTTTTTTTTTTTACACAGGGAAAGGGTGTCCCTTCATACTAACCCTTTTATGCCCAAGGTAGTAAATGAGTTGTCCTTTGAATCAGTCAGTACAACTCCCATTCTTTTTCCCTTCTCCTCAGTCTGCTAGTGAGAGGGTCCTGCATACTTTGGATTTGCACAGACAACTCGGGCATTATTTGAATACAACTAGGACTACTCATAAGTCTGAGCTGCTTTGTGTTTCCTTTAATCCCAGGTCTCTGGGTTTGGCCATTTCTAAGCAAACCATCTCCTCCTGGATATCTAAAGCCATTTCCTTTTGTTATTCTTTTCATGGCCAACCTCTGTCAACTTCTGTTAGAGCTCATTCCACTAAGACTGTCACCTCTTCTGGTGCCTTCTGCAAGGGGTTGGACACCAATTCCATGCTTGAAGTTGCTACTTGGTCTTTTGTCCGTACCTTTACTAAGCATTACAAATTGGATATGGTTTCTAGAGTCAGAGCAGGTTTTGCCGAAGCCATTTTGCTTGAGTTTATTGATGGCTCTTTTCAGCCTTCCACCTCCCATTCTGTTTTTTTTTTTACTTTCCCTTCTATGTAGAATATTGCAACAGTGATAGAGAAAGGCAAAGTATAGTTGTGTAAAATCTTACCATATCAGACGTCCTTCTCTTCATTGTTGCAGTATTTCACTCTCTCTCTCTCCAACTCCCTTGTTTGTTCTGCATTTTTTCCTTCTGAATGCACATGGACTCCTTTATCCTGTGGACGCTTCTCTTCTGGGGCAATTCCATCCATACCTCCCTTTTATGCCCTATGTTCTGTCTCAGGAGCATAAATGCGATGTACAGTGCATACAAGATATTTTACAATTTTGCAAAATGGCTGAACGTTGGGTGGGAAATCCCTTCTATATAGAATACTGCAACAGTGAAGAGAACAGCATCTACTGTTATGGCAAGATTTTACACAACTACTGCTGCGGTAGTGCAGCGGTAGTGTTGTTGCCTCAAATCAAGAGGTTCTCCCGTCCGATTCTCGGCTGGAGTGCGAGGAGTGCCTTCTGTGTGGAGTCTGCATGTCCTCCCCTCGGTTGGGTGGGCATTCGAAAGACATGCATAAATGGGCATGCCTTCACTGAAGGTTGAACGTCGAGCTGGTACCTCGGCGTTTGTCAAAATCTACTGCCAATCAATATCGGACCGGAGATCCAATGTGGCGACCCCTAACTGGGAAAAACCAAAAGACAACAACAAAACTGTCTACAAACAGAAACAAAAATAATCTCAAATGGGTACTTGGTTTTGGAGGTCACATAGCCAATACAAGCAGACACCTTTCAGAATATTCTTTGTGGCAAAAAAAAAAAAAAAAAAAAAAAAAAATGAAAGTTATGTACTCACCAAAATGATAGATCCATGGTATCGGTGTCTCTCTGGTTCAGCCTGCACTACTTTGGATCAGACTCCAGCCAACTGAGAAGTTTTTAGCCAGTTTTGGCTCTGCCTCCCTTACCTTTGCTCCCTGCTCCTCTATCAACTCCCCAGATCGAGTTTGCCACATTAGAAATAAAATCAAAGGTTATGTCTTATCATAACTTGGCACCTGTGTTGTCTTCTTTCATTCCTCCTCCTCATGACAGGGTCTCGGATCCAACCATCGGATCTGGTTTGGCCACATTCTGCAGACTTGGATCAGACTCACAAGCTCCGCCCCCTTACCCACAATGAACCACATCCAACCAAGTACCTCAGATCGAGTTTGCTGATTCCATAATTTCAACACTCACACAGCAAAGAAACAGCAGAAGAGGTTCAGACATGGGACATAGATGTCCTTTCATACCCCAGGTTCCTCTAGAAGAGGCAAGGTAAGGGGATGGTTGGGTGTAAAATGTGAGGAAGAATAAAGGAAGACAACACAGATGCCAAGTTATGGTAAGACATAACCTTTTAATCTGATGTTGTCTTCTTCATTCCTCCTCATGATAGGGTCCAAGTCCCTAGATACATAGATCTTGGGTGCCCCTCTTAAAAGGATATGCAGGAGCACCATCGAACCAAAGGAGGGCCTGATCCTGGATAGGATATCCAACTTGTAGTGCGATACAAAAGGTACAACTGTTAGGCTATGTCGCTGCTACACAAATGTCAATGGAAGTTCTAGAATAGAAGTTCACAGAAGTAGCCTAGCTCAAGTGGAATGTTCCCTGGGAGGTCTAGGTAATGCCAATCACTTGGATGAGTAAATGTATGAAATGCTGTCAGATATCCATTTTGCCAAGGTAATTTTAGATACTGCTTGTCCAAGTGTATTAGATGAGAAAGCTACAAAAAGCTGATCAGACTTCCAGGATTGCTTGGTTCTATGCAGATAAAAAATGGAGTTGTCTATGAATGTCTACAAGATGGAGAACATACTCCCCTTTATTAGAGAAATTGAAAAAGAACACTGGTAATTCAATGGATTGATTAAAATTACTCTCAGTAGCTACTTTGGACATAAAGGACAGATTAGTGTGCAAGGACAAGCTATCTTTATGAAAATGCAAGGAGGTTTGGAGGGTAAGACTTGCAGTTCAGAAATACTCTTAGCAGAAGTTATAGCCACCAGGAGGGCAGTCTTCCACGACAGAAACTTCATGTCACAATTTGCTGCTGGCTTGAAGGGTCACTGGGTCAAAGCCTGCAATGCAACAGTGAGGTCCCAATGGGGAGATGTGTCCTTAACTGAAGGCCTCAATAAGAAAACACCTTTCATGAATAATTTGCATAGTCTAAATGTGAACAAACCCGACTGACTTGTAGTATGAAAGTTGGAAATAGTGTCTAACTAACTTGATAGTTGAGAAACTAACACCTTCAAAAAGATTGCTAAGAAATAACAAAACATCTGAAACTGGTGCTGAGAAAAGATCAATGTTCCTGCTCGTGGCCCAAATAACAAATCTCTCCTACTTACTGGTGTTGACTTTAGTGGAAGCCTTTTGTGAGGGTAGAAGAATTTTCAGGACCGGGCATTTAAGCCTGAACTGTCTCACTAGGGTTGGAAGTGGAGAAATTAAGTGGTCAATTTGATGGCTCAAAGATTCGAATGCTGCATCCCTGACAAGTGAGAAAGGAGGCCGTGGCTTGGCTCCAGAATCCAAAGAGGATACTTAAGATGAGACCACAGGAAAGGGAACCACACTTGATGAGGCCAGCAGGGGGCAATGAGGATGACTGAGCTCTTCAACCTACTTGCATTCTGAAGAAACTTTGGAACGAGCGAAGAGGAGGTAAACATACAGCAAACATGAGGACCAATCGTAGACTAGCGCATCCCCCAGGGATTCCCTCGGAGGAGGAATCAGAGCAAAGAACTTGCTGCATTTGTTCTTGAGGGGAAAAGCAAATAGGTCACAGCAAGGTTGACCCCCAATGGCTGAAGATCACGTTTGCCACTGACTAACTGAGGGACTACTTGTTTGGAACCAGAAGCGATCTGATGAGTCTGTCCGCCAGTTTGTTTGCCTTCCCCAGGATATGCATTGCAACTAGAAGGTGGTCTGAAGATATCACCTTCCCACACCTTCATGGCCTCCCTGTATAAGGGATAAGACCAGGTTCCTCCTCATTTGTTGATATACCACACAACAGGCCTGTTGTTGGTGTGTACTGCAACAGTCCCCAAGGGGAGAACGTCCTGAAAGGTTTGCAATGGTAGGACGACTGTTCTCATCTTTAGGACACTGACGTGCAACCTGGTCTCAGTTGGGGACCATGTGCCTTGGACCACCTTCCCAATGTAATGCCTCCACCACCCAAACTGGGAAGTGTCCATGGTCATGGTGGCTATAGGGAGTTGTGCAAGAACGGTCTGCATAGAATGACATTGTCTGACTGTATCCACCAACTGAGAATGCCTGGAAATGGGAGTCAACCTGATGTGAAGGACAACGGCTGAGAAAGGATGGACCATTATGTCACTAACATCCACTGGAGAACTCGCATGAAAAATCTGGCTAGAGGGACTAATAGAATGGCTGCTGACATGAACCCTAGGGTCTGCAGGACCAAATCGAGTCATGAGGGCCTGTTGGGCTAAATTCCTGTACCTGACTTCTCAATGTGATTACTCGGTGTGAAGGAAGAGAGGCTATCCTATTCCTTGTGTTGATCTGCATACCTATAAATTCCAGGTTCTGTACCAGAGTCAGATTGGATTTGTTCATGTTTATGGTGATGCACAGACAGTGAGATAACTGGATTAAGTAATCCCTGGCTTGGATTAGCCGACGTCTTGTAGTGGCAGTCAGGAGCCAATCACCTAAATATGGAAACACCTGGAATCCCCTGAGCTGGTACCACTGCCATGCATTTGGTAAACACCGGGGGGGGGGCTGTGGTGAGCCCAAAGGGAAGTACCCTGAATTGGTAAGGACAGGATCCAGCCAGAAGTGCAGATATGTCCTGGAACCCCTGTACATCCAGTCGTCCTTGTGCAACAGTGGCAGAATGAACTGAACCATAACCATTCAGAACCCGGACTTCTTCACATATTCGTTCAATTTGTTTAGATCCAGGATGGGTCTTGGGTCCCCTGTCTTTTTCAGCGCCAAAAAGAAGTGGGAAAAGGTTCCGAATCCTCTTTGTTCGGTTGGGACTTCCTGGATGATTCTTTAGCAACAGCTGTTGAATTTCCTGTGCTGCCTGTTCCCTTTGACTGAGTGACACATCGGGAAGGCTTTTGGAGTTTGGAGGCAGAAGAGAAAAGGGAATGTAATAACCTCTGAATATTATGCTTTGTGCCCAATGGTTTTGAGTCAACTGGATCCAGGCTTTTGGGTGCAAAGCTAGTCAGCCCCCAAATGCCTCCAGAGACCGACAGCGGGGCAGCGCTTCAGGAGCGCTGGTAGGGCTCATTGGGAAAGGTTTCCCTGAAGCCCTGGTTCTGTAGACTCCATCAGGGTGGCATCTACCATCAAACCCTCCCCTCTGCCTCTAGAGGAGGGTACACCGCGTGGGTCCTGGAAAGACCCTTGGGACTTCCAAAACCAGAGTTTCTTACCTCACACTGGTTCCTTGAGAAGGACCTCTGGGGGTAGAATACTTGATTCCAACAGCAGAAAGGGTCTTCCTGTCCTTTTCTCTGTGGGTAAGTGCATCTCAAATGGACAGCCCAAAAAGGGAGGAGCCATCGTAAGGGGCATTCACAAACAATGCCTTAAACAGCTTTGCAAAATCACATAGCCTCATCCAATCATGCCTCTTAGGGAGGGTCCTGAACTGGCTGCTTCTGGCATGCCCTCCGTGATATGGGAGATTAACCTCGTCAAAGAGCTGGAGATGAATGAAAGAGAGCTGGAGATGAATGAAAGAGTGGTCAGCCTAGTTGAAACTTTCTTAAATTCCTCAAGCATGGACTCAGGCTGACCGCTCCTTGATCAGATCTCTCTGCACCAGAGTAAAATGAAACAGATGGCTACCTCTGCACTGAGGTCATTGAACTAAGGCAAAGACACACTTCCCAATCCTGTCCAGCACTCTAGCCTCCTTGTTAGGCGGATGGACATTAGCAGTTTTTTCTGCCAGCTCTTTCTTAGTGGCTGCAACCACCATGATGACAACAACTACAAGACCCTTACTCCAATGTTTCCTGTCTGTAGGGGGTACAAGAAACCTATTAGGTCATTTGGGTATGGGCTTGATGGTGTCTGGTTCCTTCCATGCCCAGCGGGACACTAAGTCAACCATGGCATCTGTCGAGGGGATGGTTACCCAAAAGGTATATGGACCCGTCCCGAACACCTCCAAGAGAACTGACTCCTCACTAGAAGGAGGTTGGGCAGACCACCCACCTTTCTGCTTCAGGATCTCTAATATATCCACAAAGGAGAAGTCTTCAGGTTGGGATTGGGGGGGGCGGGGATTCTTATCTCATCAAAGTCAGTGTCCTCAGTTAAAGACTACAATAGGGAGTCAAGCTGCCTCCTTTTGCATGTCTTCTTTCAAGGAACTTCCTCAGCTGGGTACTCTGGAAAAGTATCTGAAGAAGGGGATCCCTATCCAGAGCAGGGAATTCTTGGAGGCTGCTCAGGACAGGAAGACTCATGGTAGGACGAGAGGGAGTAAGGCCTGGATCCAATAAGAGTACTGGGACAGATTGGAGAACATGTGCCGTCAAATTTCCAACATGGGAGAAAAACCTTTTCCACTGTTTGAAAAAGCCAAAGGATCAGGAGAAGCCCTATCCAGGTTCCCCCAAAGCCGAAACTGAGGGAAACCAGGCAGGACTCACCACAGATCCATGGCCCCTAGAAGGGATGGGACCCGAACTGTTGAGTGCCGAAGGGCCTAAGGGGAGGGATGGCTCCGAGAAAGGTGGAGCCGACCCCAGTCCCCTGGACCTAGTACTGACACCATGGCTCAGAGACTCGCTCTGTAAAGAAAAGGCTGGAACAGGGCTAGTCAAGGGCATCCTTGGTGTCAAAGGAAGCTTCCCCTGTGCCAAGCCTGATATGCAAGGTATTCCCAAATCCTGCGACTCGGGAAAGGAGTTCTAATGGAATGGACAGGGTAGCTCATGGATCCAGCAGGGGACAGAGCCGAGACTACCCCCATCTGGAGCTGGGCCTTGAGAAATCTCATCATCCTGACCATATCTGCCTCGGACCAGCTTCTGGGGGACCTGGATGAAGCTGACAAGGGAGGCAGGGAATGTTTTGACCAGGAATAAAGAAGACCTCAAAGTCCTCAGATCCTGAGATATTGGATCAGGACGTAGGAGCAGACGAGGATAGAAGAGAGATGGTGATGATGTCTCCCAGATTTGAAGGAGCTGTAGGATCCTGCCAGCTAGGTAATTTCTTTGAGTCTGAAAGAGAAGGATTCAAAGACTTCTTATGGCTCTTAGTTTTAAGAGTGTCCCCTGGGGAAACAGGGAGGGACCTCTTTTTAGGCTCTTTAGCAGTAGCAAGAGAGGAAGAGGAGACCACAGAAGGGATCTGAGCCTCCGGAGCAGAGGAGGGAAGAATGCCCCTAATATCAATTTCTATGGTTCGTTAAAGCCTGCAGATTGAAAGCAGCACAGATATTACAATCCGCTTTCAAGTGGTCAGCAGCCATTCAGTACATGCACTCCTTGTGGGCATCCTAACTGAGGATTTTATGCCCACAAGAAGTGCAGCGTTTAAAGTCGAGTGAAGGTTTGTCAGCCATAACTGCAAAATCCCCCCAAAACAAATCACCAAATGAATAACCTAACAGTAAGCTCCAATTCTTTAGTTTAACTTTAAATGTAACTTAATTCAACTTTAGATTTAACCTAAAAAATTAACTGTAACTAGAGAAACTAACAACTAAAAATGACTAGCAGCAACTCTAATTTATTTGTTCACAGAAAGAACACGCGCACACACTCTGCAAACAAAAACAAGGAGGGAGGACTTACAGAATCTACTAAAAGATGAATTAAGACGAGAACTTTAAACAATGCTAAGACTTGACAGCACAAGATCTGCTTCTGGTGTGCTGAAGCAGCAAATGAGATTTGAGGTACTTGGGTGAATGTGGTGCATTATAGGTAAGAGGAAGGAGCTTGAGAGTCAGATCCAAGTTTGTAGAATGTGGCCAAGCCGGATCCAAGGTCAGATCAGAGACTTTATTGTGAGGAGGAATGAAGTAGACAATATCAGATCTGATGATAAAACGTATCCAACTAAACAATACATCTCCCACAACTGTAAAGAGACCACCCAGGGGAAATGAGGGACTCAAACGGTTGAATGAACAACCTCCAATGTCAGGTCATCACAACAGGGAAGACTCACCATGTCAGCAATAAGATCGGGGGCAGGAGGATGGGAAGGTTGAATCAGATGGAGACAGGCAAAACAGATCTATTACAGCCAGTATGCAACTTTTGCATCAGATGTTAGCTGCTCCATCTGTATTCAACCAATGGTACAGAGTCCCTAGCCATGACAATTCCTCTGGAGGAACTTAGGAAGGATATTCCACAACACTGTAAAGCCAAAAGCAGCTCTAGACCTAGACTGAATGTCCAGCTTATAATGAGACAAAAATGTGGTGGCCCAGCTAAGCAGCAGCACAAATATCATCCATTTTTTTAGAAAGAAAAGCTACAGAAGTAGCTTCAGCACTAGATGAATGATCTTTGGGCTTATATGAGTCTTACCTTTAAAGGACTATCATAGGTTCATAGGTTCATAGGTTCATACTAGGCTATCTGCCAGAGGGCATTTACAAGCCCAGCCCATAGTTTTGTGGCTTACGCCACCCCTTTAGTATGGGGAACTATACCCATTATTTTGCTGTGCCTCTGTTGAGCAGTGACACTGAGGTAATCCCTGGGGTATATCTGCGATCTCCCATCCATTGGTCAAGATTTCTCTTGAACAAGGCCAGCGAGGTGCTCTGCCTCACATATACCGGGATTTTATTCCACAGCATAGGGAGTCTTTGGGTGATGAATCTATCCCTCCAGCACGTCCTATTAATAGCCGTGTCGAGGTTTAAGTCTCCCGCCCTTGTGGCTCTGACGGATCTAGATTTTTTGAGGTGAAGCATATTCATCAAATCTGGGTTTGACATGGCCTTGTATGTTAGGCAAGGTCACCTCTGAGCAAGCGGTGGCGACTGAATAGAGCTGGAGTTCTTTCAGTCGGGCAGCATAGGACAGATGTTTGAGACCCTTTATCCTTTTGGTGAGGAACGTTTGTGGCCTCTCCAGCTGCTGCAAGTGTTGGGTCAGATACATTCCGAATGGGGCATTGTACTCAATCATTGGTCTGATGAGTGATGAGTATAGGGAGACTATGACCTCCCTTGATCTAGATGAGAATCCTTCATGATAAGGTGGGCAATGTAGAAGGTCTTCCTAACTACTTTAGCTACATGGGTGTCGAATGACAGACTACTATCAACCTGGGTCCCCAGGTCCCTGATAACTTCTTCTGTACTCAGTGGATTGCCACCTATTTGGTAGCTAGGGGTAACCTTGTTTTTCCCAAAGGGTATGACTATGCATTTTTTGGCATTTAACTTTAGGCCATGGCTCTGGCACCAGTTATCCGTTTCTGTGAGACCCTTCTGAAGGATATCTGTGTCAGATGTGTTTTCTACTATGGCGCCCAGTTTGCAGTCATCTGCAAACTTTGTCAGCCATAACCCTCCTGTGTTTGCTTGTACTTGGAAAAGTAGATGCCAAACAAGAGTGGGCCCAGGACTGAGCCCTGTGGTACACCACTTGTGACAGGCTTTGAGTCTGACATGGCGCCAGCAACTCTGACCCTGTGGGTTCTGTCACTCAGCCAGTTTGCAACCCATCTTGTGATGTATGGGTTAACATTTAAGCTGATGAGTTTTTCAATGATACCCAGTGGGGTATTGTATCAAAGGCCTTCGCCAGATCGAGGTAGGCTGTATGGACTGCCTTTCCCTCATCAATGGCTTTGGTGACTGTTTGAAAAAAGTCAACCAAGTTTAGAAGGCATGATCTGCCTTTGACAAAGCCAAACTGGGATGGATCCAAAGTCTGCAAATTCCCTATGTCTTTATTTATGAGGTCCATTATGATCCTCTCCATGGCTTTGCAGATAAGGCTTGTCAAGCTAATGGGCGGTAATTTCCAGGGTCGGTGGAGGCACCGCCTTTGTGAAGTGGGACCACAGTTGCAGTGTGCCACTCCTGGAGTGCGTATCCAGAGGTAAGACTATGATTAAACAGCTGTCCTAGCTGTGGGTTTAATTCCTCGTTGAGTTCGTGGAGCACACAGCCGGGGACACCATCAGGTCCCATGGATGCTGTGTTTTTTTGCTTTGGAGAGAGCAGCTCTCACTTGGGCGTTGGAGATGTTTGGGGGCTGCAATCGCTTGGTATAGATATCTCTCCTTTTGGGGAGGGGAGTTTGCACTGAACCTGTCAGCCAGTATGTTGGCAATGTCTGTAGGATCAGTAATCTTCACATCATTTTGAACTAGTTCTGAGCATATCTGGGAGTTTCCTCCCAGGTTTCTATATAGCTAAAGAAGGCCTTATGATTGTCTTTTTGAGTCTTTAGCTATTTTTCTCTCAAAATTTGCTTTGGATGATTTTATGAGAGCTCTTAGTTTTTACTTATAGTGATCAAGGGTGTCTTACCTTTTAAGGATTTTGCTCTATCTTGTAGTAGCTTCCTCCTTTTGTTGTAGAGTTTGTTTATGGCTGGGGTCCACCAGAGTGGGCGCTTGCCTTTGGTACAAAGAGTCTTTGTTTTGCTTGGGATTGCCTTATCCATGCAGTCCTGCAGGTGCTGGTAGAAGGCATTTGTAAGTGATTCAGCGGCTTGAGTACTGTTTTCCGTCGGCTCCGGGGCCTTAAAGGAGACCACACTAGTCTTTAGAAGTGTGACGTCGGCTTCGAGAAGTTCTTTACTGTGGTCTTTTTATTTCAGGTGGGGGTGGGATGAGGACCTCCAGCGAGATTAGTTGTGATCTGATCTCACCAGTGAGGGTATACTTCCGGTGTTGAACATTGTGCTCCCATGTTCGTGATGATGAGATCAAGTATGTTTTCTCCTCTTGTGGGGATGGTGACTAGTTGTTCCATGGCATTTGAGTTTATGAATTCCAGGAACTTTTGGGCTAGGGTGTTTGGGCTTGAGTAGTGTTCCCAGTCTATATTAGGGTAATTGAAATCACCTAGTATGATGGTGTTTGGTGATACATTTATCCCCTCTAGTGTTTTCAGGAAGGCCATGTGAGGTTCCTGAGTTTGTGAGGGTGGCCTGTAACATGCTACAATTTGCAGAGCAGTCTTGCCTATGGTTAATTGCACCTGGATGGTCTCCGATGCATCGTCGTTGCCACCAGTCTTGAGGTGTGGGTGTCTTTGATGAATATGGATACCCCCTCCTTTCTTGGTATTGTCTGGATTTTGGGGCGGAGCATGATAAGAGGTAAAACCTGATAGTGCTGGGGTGCTCTCAGGAGCCTTGAACCAGGTTTCTGTCACTGCACAGACATCGATGTTCTCCATACTGAGAAGGGCCTCGAGTGCGTGCATTTTGAGATTTAGACTTCTGGCATTGAGCAGCATTACCCTTAGTTTTTTCCTTTTTGTGTTCTAGGGTGGTAGGTTTAGAATTTGAGCCTTGCCTAAAAGGCACTATGGGGGTGGCAAGAGCCTTTGCCAATATCCGAATCCCGGGTGACAGGTGCAAGCCGTCCCTTGGCAGCGTGGCTTGTCCAGCATGTCATCCCAGGCAGACAGACATTGGATCCCCTTTGAATGACACCAGAGTTTAAGCCAATTGTTAAAGCTGATCATCTTATCTCTGTATTGTGGCATCATTCTTGGTGAAGGTAGGATACTGCTCAAGGTCAGGGTCATACCTGCCTGGGCTACATAATCAGAGAGCTCCTCAATGTCTCTTTCATGTAGTCCAAGGAGGTACGTCTCAGGTCGTTTACACCAGCGTGGACAATGACTGAGTCATATTTGTACCTGCTGTTGAGAGACCTGAGTGCTTGCGTTATGTGGCGGATTCTAGCGCCCGACAGGCAGCTTACTGTGACCTTCTCCTTACTCAGTCTGGTGGCGGGACGTCAGTGTGTCTGACTATGGAGTCACCAATGACTAGTGTGTCTGGCATTGTGTTTGGCCTTAAGGGCTGTGACTGTTTGACACTCTGACTGTGAGGTCTATGTGTTGCAGGTGTTGTGTTCTGAGGTGGTGGTTTGGGTGTCTGCTTTGGTGGCCTCTGCTGTTTTGGTAGATTTTTGATCAGAGCCGAGTATGTCTTTGTGTGTTTATGTGTATGATTTGAGGTTGTGATGGTACTATGTGAGACTGGGTCTATAGTGTGTGTGGTAACCTTCTCCTCCTGACTGGTCTTGCCAGTCCTATGTTGAGAGAGCTCAGCCTCCAGTTTGGCCGTATAGTTGCATCTCTCGCATGTATTTGTGTTTTGTGGGAGGAGGAGAGGGTTGTCTGTGTACATGAGGCAATTGTAACATTGCCTCAATATTCCCAGGTTCACCAGCTGAGCAGGAGAGGACACTAGCAACTGATCCCTCGACATGCTAGAAGGACTAGACAAAAACTTTAAAGAGATTCCGGGACGTGAGTGACCGAGAAATGGGGGTTTGCCTTTTGGGGTGCTATCTATAAGAGTGGCGTATCAAGGTAATAAGTACTGTAGGAGCAAGTGCTAGGTTTAACAGATAGAGAAAAGTCTACTTGGAGTCAAGTAGAGATGATCTTTTTAGGTATTAGAGAAAGTGCTAGTAACAGGGATGCTTAAAGGTAAGATTGAAAAGAATGCACTCTGCAGTGTGCACTAGAGAAGTTAGATATGAAAGTAGGTAACTTGAGTTTTACCTGTTTAAAAAGTTAAGGTTTAGTGGAGAGTTACTATTTTTAAAACAGCAAGATGGACTGAAAGGGGTGGTTACTTTTGTATTTTGGTACTATGAAATACTGTAGGATGGCCAATAAATTTAAATAATTGAAGGGGTGGGATTTCAAAAGTGATGGTTTTGTGATTACTCACATAAGCCAGTGAAAGTAGAGAGAAATGAGATATATGGTCAGATTAAATGCAAACAAAATACAAAAATCAGTCACCTGGATAAAGATACTTTAGGAAATGAGAGCCCAGCCTTGACTTTGAAAAGGAGACAAAACTGGCTAGATTTCTTGTAAATATTTGTACACAGTCAAGATAAAATCTTAACTGCTTATGCACATCTAAACAATGCAAAAGATATTTGCTTTTGTTGGAAGAACTAAAGAATCAAGTGCTTGAAACTCTGAAACCCTTTTGGCAGAGGTAATTGCCACCAAAAAAGTTTTCCCAAGACAATTTCAAATCTGAAGAGGCTGAAGGTTCAAATGGAGGAGCAGCTAGATCCTGAAGAATGAAAGGCAGATCCCAGGGAGGGGCATGATCTCATAATGAAGGATGAAGTAGAAACATACCTTTGAAAAAATCCTCGGATATCCTGAGAGAATCCAAGGACATACTATCTCTGCCGATAATGAAAATCAGAAACAGCCAATAACTGTACTTTGCTACTAGAAAAGCTACAGACTCAGCGAAATAATTTAGTCAGAAAATCCAATATTGATTCCAAGAGGGCAGAGAAGGGGTCGAGTTCCCAAGCCTCCACCTACAAAACAAATCTTTCCAATTAACTGGTATATACTTTTCTAGTGGATTTCTGAGAAGAGGACAAAATATGAATGACCGCGTGTGAATGCTTGGGAATTCATCAAGGGAACTGGAGGAACAATGCGGTCAACTTGAGGGTTAGATTGGGAGGGGATCCAGTCTTGCTGGGTGAGAAATGAGATCAGGAATGGGCTCCAATACCCAAGAGGGTACTTCAGAAGAGGCCAAAGGAAGGGAAACTACACCTGATGAAGCCAGAAGGGGGCAATGAGGATCTTTGTGGCTTTGCAGCAGGCTTCTTTCTGTATAAACATTATCAGAGGAACCGATGAAGCATAAAGAAGTCCTGAGGGCCAAGCATGTCCACAGGTGACTGCTCCTGAGGGGGAACAATGGCATGATAGCTATCACATTTGGTGTTGGATGGGGAAGAAACTGGTCATAACATGGAGTGCCTCAGCACTGAAAAATCCAAGTTGCCACTACCAGATTAAGGGACCAGTCATGAGGCAATAAAATGCTCCTGCTGAGGCTGTCAGCCAGAATACTGGACTTCTCCGTGATACGCACTGCCACCAGAAGCTGCTGAGAAGGAGATCACCCACTGCCAAACTCTTAATGGCTTCCCACCAAAGAGGGTAAGAAAGCATTTCCCCAGTTTGTTACGATACCAGACTGACACATGGTCTATCTGCATCCCAATCACACTCTTGTGTTGCATGCTCTTCAAGATGCCCTCTCCAAGGAGGACCACTCATCTCCAGAATGCTGATGTGAATGTGAGCATCTGAAGACCAGGACCTTTGAACAGTCCTCACTTTGAAATGTCCCCCCATCCCAGGAAGGAGGCATCTGTGGTGACTGTGGCCGAAGAAGGAATTTCAAACGGTCTCCCTTCCATTACTAATGGAGACTGTAAACACCACTGAATCTGCTTATGGCACACTTTAGTCAGCTGTATGGGGAAATCCAGAGGATGAGTTAGGAGGGACCACTGAATGGCCAGAGTCCATTGTAGGGCCCTCATGTGATATCTGGTTAGACGGACAAGTCCTATTGATGCTGCCATGTGACCCAGAAGCTTCAGAAGTGCACAAGCTGGAAGCTTGGGAGTTGCAAGCAATGATAGGGCCTGAGCTCAGAGACAAAAAACTCTGGTGCTTGGGAGTCTGCAATTCGAAGTCCACATCTAAATGACACTCCATGAACTCAAAGATCCCGGACTGCCTCCAGAGAAGGGCAGTCGGGCAACCCTTAAGGATCACTGAAAGGGCCCACCAGAAAAAGCCCTGATTCTGGGGACTGCCTCTGCCCCACAGGCGGCACCTATTAGGATTCCCACCCTACACTTGGAAGGAACCCTCAGGAGCAGCATCCTGGGATGAGAACAGAGACTTCCTGGGGAAAAAAAAAACAGATGCTTATCCCCCTTCTGACTCCTAGAAAAGTTTCACGGGGGGGCATATACTGGAGGACAGAATGTTCCCATCTTGTTCGCTCATCGACAAAAGTGTCCTTAACCTTGGGTACAACCAAGAAGGACCAGTCCAAAGGGGCACTGATGGAAGCTTTGAAGCAGTTTACAAAGTTACACAATCACAGCCAGGTGTGGCGACGCACAGCAGTCACTAAGCCTGCCACTCTAGATGCACTAACAGCAGTGTTAGACATGAGGCTCACTGAAACATTAGCAATGGAAACCGAGGAGGGCAACTGAGTCGCTAGCTTTTTCCGAGTATCCAAAGACTGCTGTGTCTTGATGATACCTGACATGTTGTACACCAGGTCCCTTTGAAGCCTTAAGTGAGACAAGTAATTAAGTGCCCTCAAGGCAAAGATGGATGAGGTATAGGACCACCTCACTAAAAATCAAGCTAGAGCCCAAGATTCTTTTTTTGGGGGTGGGTGGGGGAGTGAATCGCGCAACTTTCCTCAGAAATCTCCTTTTTGGTGACTGCTGCCATCACAATGGCATCAATGGCCAAACCCTTACTCCAGTGAGGCCAGTCTTTTGGTGGGGAAGAGCAAGAACTATATCCAGATTTCTGGGGATAGACTCCACTAAGTTGGAAGCCTTCCACACCCTCCGGGATACCAGGTCTATAATGGCATCCAGAATGGAGGTCCCCCCCAAAAACATGGTTGGGTTTACTCCAAAGCCCCCCCCCCCAAAAAAAACTACTCCTCCAAAGAGGGGCCTTCGGTGGTCCAGCCCAACAAATTGCCAAAGCAGGAGTCATCGCATGGGGACTTAGGGGAACCCTCTCCTTCACCGAGGTCAGTATCCTGAGCAAGAGACTTCTTCAGGTAATCAAAGTGCTTCCTCTTGCACTCTCTTCCCAAAACCTCCTGTTCTGCTGAAGCTGGAGAGGAGGAAAGAGTTGGAAGCCCCGCCAAGGGGGCTGACTGCAGGCTGGCTGACAAAGGCTGTCCTGGAGCAGACTGATGACTGGCCAGAAGAATAGAGGAAAACTAGAAGGGGGTGCTGGTTGGAGACAACTGACCCTTCTCTCAAACAGAACATCCTCTCGAGAGCGTCAAAAGCAGAGGTGGGCCTCTCGTGTCAAGAGGATCCCAAACCTGAGGGTACTGAAAACAGCCAGAGGGAACTTCTCCTAGACCTGAAGCTGAGATCAGAGCGGTGCTGTCTAAAGCCAAAGCTTAGAGGGAGTGACAATCCCAAAATAGGAACTGTCAAACCCAACCCAGAAACTCCAGCCTCAACACCACAGCTCTGAAGTGCCGATGGCCCAAACAAGTTGGCGTCATGGCTACCAAGTATCAGGATGAAGCTGAAGACAGCCAAGCTGTCAGATCTGATCTGGAGGGCGGAAACTCAGACGGCACTGAAGACCTCGGCTCCAGACAAGCCAAGGGAGGAAACCAGAAGGATGGAGCAGAGGGTCTCAGTGTTGGACCTGGACTCGAGGGAATAAGGCCCAACTGCATATGTGCCTGCAAGAAAGGACCTCATCAGCTATTAGAGATCAGTAGTTTTGATGATGCCCACCGACCTCTAGGACTGAATGGATGAAGCCACCAAGGATGGCTTTGAGGGTTTATGGGAAGGAAACCCTGCATGCCAGATCCAAGACAGGGAGACTCTGAATCTGGTTGGAGATGGGGAAGAGTACGAAAGAACAGGAGGAGTACGAGGAGAAAAAAGGGAACACCACCCTACCTGAAGGTGCCCTTTTGATAAGGAAGGGGCTTGGAATACTCCGAGGCAGAGATGCTATCTTACCTGATTTAGGCACTGAAAGCGACTGGCTCAGAGACACAGCTGACGTCAGTGCCGATGCTGTTTGGGAAGCCTAAAATCAAGGGATCTCTGGCCCTAGATGGCCCAAGGAAGCCAGTCCAGAAGTGGAGGCCAAAGATCTATTGCTTCCCCTTTTGGTATGTTTAGAGTGTCGCAGCTGGGACTTTTTGGACCCAGTGTTAGGATCCATCTGAGAATCCCTAGCAGAAGCAGATCCAGATGAGCCAGAGACCTTTCAAAATGAGCTTGGCCTTGCACTCGTTGAGACTGTGTGAGCCAAAGCTCTCTCAAATGGGGCATCCCAAGTCCAAATGATCTGGGCTCACATAATATACACATTTAAGATGGGCATCCTAGAAGGCAACTTGTGCCTGCAGGAAAAACATTTTTTGAACTCCCTTATCCATTTCAACAGTCTTACTACAGCACGCGTGCACACACACACACACACACACACACACACACACACACACACACACACACACACACACACACACACACACACACACACACACACACACAAAGAACATGGACTTGGCAACTAAAGGGAAAAGGGCAGGAAGGGAAGTGACAAATTACCTAAATTAACTGACACAAAAAACAACCTAAACGTAACAAAACCAATACCAGTGACGAGGGTAAGAGGAATAAAGGATCTCACCAACACTACACCAACTCTTTGATTAAAAAAATAAAACAGCTAAGCACAGCCAAAGACGGAGTTGCAGAAACAAATGGTGGCAAACTAGATCTAGGGAGCTGATGGAGAAGCGGGGAGTTATGGGTAATGAAGGCAGAGTCAAAACAGGCTAAAGACTTTTGAAATGCCCATGTCAGATCTGAAGCCCCAAATGTTGAATCCAGATGGAGCAGGCAACATCTGATATCACCTTTCCCCTTTACACTTTACACACTAATGATGACCACATCATAGGAGTGTACTGGTGCACAAGGCTGTCAAAGCTCTAGATCTCAGGGCATGTAGCCAAACTCGTGAGAATTGTGCTGCAGGTAACTGTATGATTCATGCTGTAAGAATGATCCTTTAAACAAATTTTGGTTGGAAACTTAGGAACAGAAATAAATTCAAACCAACAATTACAAAATAACAAAAATTGAAAAAGTTAACACCCAAAACTACAATAGTGAGCTCTTCTTAAAAGTGCAAAGGTGCAAGGCGAACACTCGTTCAAACAGAGGATATTAACAGCTGGAAATCTGGCAATGTTACAAATGAGGCTGGTGAGTGCTGACTACTGCTACAGGACTCCTCCATAAAGAAAGATGCACTCCCCTTTGCCTTTTACTTGTGCTGTACATAAAAGTCCTTTCACTGCTTTTACAAAATATTGGTGCAAAGCCATCTCACACTGTAACACATACACTGCCAGTTAGTTACAATCAGTCATTACTCTATGTTGCTTATGAAGGACCTGTCCCATTAAAAGGAGAAAAAAAAAAAAGAGAGAGCCAGTTATGTTAATGGCAAACTACTCCAGGTACTAATCATATGGTGCTGTACAAAAACTTGTATTGGGAGTAAATCTATGAGAAACAAGCATTTTATTTACTTCAGCAGTGAAATCCAGAAATAGATGACTTCAGCCATCTTCGACACCCAAAACACATAAAATAACCTTCCACCCATCAAACCACTCTGTTAGATATGAATATGAGGCTGAAATTAACTCTGTTGTAAATATGCTGAAGAGGTATTTTGTAGAAGTCATCATTCATATCTGTAATGAAGGAAAACTCTGTAAATATATGCTACAATCTGACAGAAATAGTAATGTCATTTGTTACAAAGTAAGTTATTTGTAACTGTGCTTATAGATGCAAAATATATGTCTTTATCAGTGTGCAATTTGAAAGGCTTGGTGCTTTAAACAGACTACAGATGGAGTCACACAGAGCTCTGTGTCTCTGATTCAGCAGTAAACAGCCAGGAAGACTGTGTGTCTTAAGAAGACTTTGGATCCAGCACAGAATAGCAGCAGAACACGCGAATTGAGATACATTTTTCACACTCAATTTCCAAAAGTCCAACAGCCACACAGTTTAACCTTAGAGAGACAATTATTTTCCAAATCACCTGACGTGTCTAGCTCAAAGAAGAAAGTACAGTTGTGTACACTTACCACAATGTAGATGTTAGAGTGTATGCAGTCATCACACTTGGGTTATCTGCCTGGAGGTAGCCCTTAGTCGGCCAGAATACCAGAGAATTAGTATTTCTACGTCGGATGTTGTCGCTCCAGGACTGACGTCAGGAGGGGTATAAAAACAGACAGCCGACGGCATTACATCAGTTTTTCCTGCCCCACGTCAGGAGCCCCCAAAATAGGGAGCTAGGTTATGGTGGGGAACACACCACCAGTAAAAAGTAAATACGAATACCAATACCCCAGAAGGGGTTAGTAATAGACATAGGTAGGGGAGACAGAGAGAAAAACCAGGGGGCTGGAGGGAGGGAAACCAGGACTGCAACAGTGAATACACTCGAGCATCTACATCTATGGTAAGTGTAAACAACTGTACTATGTTCTTCATGTTTCACTGTTGCAGTCATCACACTTGGGTGGATTCCCAAAGCTGAATAAAGGGTAGAGGCAATCAAGAAGAGTTAGGGCTGGCTAGTATGCGATGCAGGACTGCTGTAGCAAATCCTGCCCTGGATTTGGAAAAAAAGATAGGCAGGTGGTAATGCTTGGTGAAGGTGTGTACAGAACTCCAGGTAACAGCCTCCAGGATATCCCTGGTAGGGACTCCCCTGAGAAATGCTGTAGAGGTAGATGTTGCCCTACTGGAATGTGTTCTGACACCCTGAGGGTTGGTTTCACATGGTGCTTGTAGCAGAAATGGATGCAGTGTAATATCCATTTGGAAATGGTTTGTTTTGAAATGGCCTTGCCCTCTGCCCCTATTGCAAAGCTGACTAGTAACTGGTCAGATTTTCTGAAGGGCTTAGTCCTATCAAGGTAGAATGTGAGCGGTCTGTGCACATCCAAGGAGTGCAGGATCCTTTCCCCTTTATTTTAAGGATTAGGGAAGAAGGTTGGCAAATGGATGGCTTGATTGAGAGCCACACTGCACACCACTTTGGACATAAAGGAAGGGTTAGTCCTGAGGGAAACCCTGTCAGCATGGAAAATAATGAAGGGTTCCCACAGCCATGAGTGCTTGCAGCTCAGACACTCTTCTAGCTGAAGTGATGGCTAGAAGCAAGGCTGTTTTCTAAGAGAGGAATTTTAACTCTGCTGATACAGCAGGTTCAAAGGGGGGAAGCGTGAGCTTTTCCAGTACAAAGTTAAGGTCCCAAGCAGGGGTGGGTGCTCTCCTTGGTGGCCTTAAGTTGTTTGCCCCTCTCAGGAACCATTTGATAAGAGCGTGCGAGAAGAGAGGTGGCTCAGTGTTGTAATGAGCAGAAATGGATGAGGCATGTATCTTAATGGAGGAGAAGGACAGGCCTTTGTGGAGTAGATCTGTTAGGTCATCCAGGATAAGTGGCAGAGAGGGCAGAGTTGTGTCCACTCCTTTAGACTGAATCCATGACCAGAACCTTTTCCACTTATCAGCATAGGATTTTCTTGTACTGGGTCTTCTGGCTTCAAAAATGACGTCTAGCACCTGTTTGCTTAATGTTGCTGGGGGAGAATTCAAGGAATAAGTCAGGCTGCAAGATTTAGGGTTTGCAGTTGTGGATGCAGAATCGGTCCCTCTTGCTGAGAGAGAAGGGTTGGATTCTGGTGTAGGTGCCAGGGTGGCACCGATGTCAGGCTGCGCTGGAGTGGGTACCAGTGCTAGCGTGGCCAGTCCGGGGCAATCAGAATTGTCCTTGGTCTGTCCTGCTTTATCTTGAGTAATACTCTTGAAAGGAGGGGCAGAGGGGGAAAGGCATAGATTGATAGATTTACCCACTGAAAAGATAGGGCATCCACTTTCCAGGCCCTGCTGTGAGGATTCCTGGTGCAGAATTTGCCGAGCTGGTGGTTGTAGGGGGAGACAGAGATCCACCCCTGGGGTCCCCCATTTCTGAAATCAGAAGGTTGAAGGTGCTGTGCTCCATTTGCCACTCGTGTGGGTCTAGGAGATTTCTGCTAAAGTCATCTGCCTGGCAGGAATTGAGCTTGCAGATGGACTTGAATGTCCAAGGCCGTGTTCCACAGGGTCATGGCTAGCCTGCAGAGTGGGTAGGAATGGGTTCCCCCAGCTTGTTGATGTACCACATAACTGTGGTGTTGTCTGTTTTCATTAGCAGTTGTCCTGGAAAGATTAGGGATCTGAAAGCTGTCAGGGCATTCTGTACAGCTAACATCTCTTTTTGGTTAATGTGCAGATGAATTTGACTTGGGCTCCATTGGCCCTGAATACATTTTCTGTCCATGTGAGCCCCCCAGGCATAGTCTGATGCATCTATGGTTGGGGTCTGAGCAGCTTGGGGTTGAGTAAATGGCAGTCCCTTATTGTGGTTGCATGCTTCTGCCCGCCAGAGGAACTCTGTCCTTAGACAGGGTATGATAGGCATGACTGTTTCCAGGTCCTGAGAATGTTGGCACCAAAGACTTTTTAAGTACCATTGAAGTTTCCTCATATGCAGTCTTGCATATGGAATCAGCAGTATACATGAGGCCATGAACCCTTGGGTTTGCAGTATTTTTCTTGCAGATAGCTGGGTTCTGGTAACCATTTGTTTGAAGTAGTCTGCCAGATAGACTTGTTTTTCTGTGGTCAGGAATGCCATCTGGGAAGTTGTGTCCAAGCTTACACCCAGGAATTCAATCTTTTAACTGGGTACCAGTTCTGATTTCTTTTCATTGATGGTGTACCCCAATGAGGTGAGAAGGCTGCTCACAAATGTCAGGTGCTGCAACAGCAATTCCTGACTGTCAGCCTGAATCAGGCAGTCATTCAAGTACAGATAAATTTGGATATTTCTCTGCCTGCAGTATGCAATGACTGGAGCCAGGTATTTTGTGAATATTCTGGGTGCAGTAGATAAGCCAAAGGGAAGTGCAGAGAACTGATAATGCATAGACCCTGCCCTGAAATGTAGATACTTACTGCAGGATTCCCTTATGGGGATATGCAGATAGGATTCCTTTAAGTCTAGGGTGACTAACCAGGTATCCTTGGCTAGCATAGGAAGAATCTGTTGCAGGGTAAGCATTTTGAATTTTGGTACCACCAGGAAGGTGTTGAGAATGGAAAGATCCAGGATTGGGCGCCAAGAGCCCTCTTTCCAGGGTACCAGGAAGAGTCTGGAGTAGAATTTCTTGACCCCTCTGTTCTACTGGAACCGGCTGAATAGCTCTGATACCAAGAAGGGAAAGTACTTGGTTTTGACCCTCTGCCCACTGGTTTGGAGGAACATCTGGAAACCCACTTGGGGTTGGCAGTGAATGGAAGTAATATTTGTACCCCTGGGATACAATGTTGAGCACCCACCAGTCCTGAGTGATGGACATCCAGTTTTTTGCATGAAGGGCAAGTTTTCCTCCTAGGGCCACAAGCAATTAGGCAGGGCTGGGGAGTGGAGTAAATAAGTCATTGTGAGCTTTTTCCGTAAGGAGGTGGCTTACCACTCCCTACTTTATGGGTGGGGGCACTCCATTGCTTAGATCTCTGCATACCCTGAGACTGTAGTGTGGGTGGTCTGTTTCCCCTGGGTCTGATTTGAGAAGGCTTGGAGGGGGCTGGAAAGGACCAGTGTTTGGAAGGGCAATGCCTACTGAATCTATGGGGTTGCACTTGTACGAATTCTTTAACAGTCTGCATAGACTTCGCTTTTTCTTCCATCTTTTTAAGAACCTCTTCTGATTTGGTGGCAGACAAACAGTCCTTATTCAAAGGAGCGTCTAGTAACTTTGATTTGACATGGTCTGGCAAGGTCTGCTCCTTCAGCCAAGCATGTCTTCTCAGTACAGAGCCAGTGACAGCTGCCGGCAAGATGCTTCTAGGGCATCAAAAACACACTGCAAAATATGCTTGCTGACTTGGCTTGCAGAGTGCATAAGCTCCTGCAATTCTTTATTTTCTGCATAGTCTGAAAATGTTGCCACTTTTTGTTTAATAAGTTCCATAATATGTTGCTGGTGCTTCAGTGTGTGAAACTGACAATTCAATGTCATAATAGCAATAGTTGCAGAGGTATATACCTTCTTACCCCATCTGTCCAAAGCTCTGGAATCCCTGTCCGAAGGGGTGGAATTCTTGGCTGTAGCAGCCTTGATACCTTTAGGCCCCTGGGAAATGATCTCTGGGTCAGCAGTAGGATTCTTGAAAAGAAACTTGTGAGTGTCAGGTACTTTGTAGTACCTGTCTGGTTTCCTAGGGGCAGGAGGTAAAGTGTCAGGAGTAAGACTGGATTCCATAAAAACATCATCCACAACATCCAGAACAGGGGGTATTGCTAAGGGCCTGTTTTGAGGCAACTCTAGAAATTCTCTGAGTATCTTTTTGGACTGAATAGTCTTGGCATTCCCAGTGGAAATGCTCTCGTAAGGTATGCTAGGTTTCACCAAAAGAAAAATCCTCAGGAGGGGAGGCAGAGGGAATGGATTCCTCTGCATCTGAATCCTCATAAGCAGATAAGGGCATGTCTTCATACTCAGAAATTTCAGAGTCATCGGACTCCTGGTCTGTAGAAGCTGAAGGGGACTGGACTTGTCTCTTAGCAGGGGAAGGCTGACTTCCCGTAATCAGCATAATAAGGTCTTCAGCCAATCTAAGCATTTGTTTTTGTGGTATGGGAGCAGGTGCATGCGCTTTGGTCGTCAGTTTTCTAGGCGTAGTGCATACTCTGGGCCTAAGAAACTTTGTAGTTTTGGTTAAAAAAGAAGTCTGTTTGAGTCAAACATCGGTTGAATGAATGAATAACTGCCTCAGAAGCCAGTGCCTGCTCAGCGGCTCCGGGCCCATCCAAGGTAAAGACTTTCGCAGGTTTCATAGTCGAAGAAGAGTCTCACGGCATACCAGACTCCAAATGGGTCTCAGTAGAGGCCTGCAAATCCATTGAAGCGGGCATTAGAGGCTGCAAAAGCGCCTCACTGAGTACCAGTGGACTGGTGACTAGCTTAACAGAAGCGTTGTGGGCAGTTTTGGGCCTATGCGGTCTGTCTCTGTCTTCATCTTTATGTTTTTTCGGAATATCAATAGTCAGATGGCTTACCAAAGCCATTTCAGAATACGGAGATAGAGAGCGAAAGAATTTAGCGACAAAGAGCCTGACGATGAATGGTCTGGGCATTAAATAAGGCACAGAACCGACAGCGAGGGACGTCGTGGTCTAAGCCTAAACAGGTGACACAGTAAGAATGAAAATCTCTGTGAGGTATTTGCTTTCCACAGGCAAGACAATTGTTAACTTTTTCCAGCATTGGTTAGAGCAAGAAAAAAGGATCCCCAACGGGTTACTTAGCTTTAGAAGACTTCAGGATTATTAAATTCGTAAACGAAAATTCATGTAGCGGCTGACAAGCACTTGCGAACTGCTTCTGCTTCGGGCTCCTCGGCAAGAAAGACTGACATAATGGCGTCGGCTGCCAGTTTTTATACCCCTGACGACCTGATGTCAGTCCTGGAGCGACAGCATCCGATACAAAAATATTAAGTCTCTGGTATTCGGGTCGACTGAGGGCTACCGGCAGGCAGATAACCCAAGTGTGATGACTGCAACAGTGAAACACGAAGAACATCTAGAGGTTCTATATAAAATTAATATTTAAAAGCTGGACACACAATGAAAAAATGCCCTTCCTCTGAAAACAGGGACAAATTCGGTACCCTTAGAAACGTGACAAAAAGCAGTTAGAAGACAAGGCAAAGTTCCTCCAACCCACCCAAAACACAATCCTAAGTAATTCCAGGAGATTCACAACCACACCAGTAGACGTTACTCTTCTAAAAACTTACTCCACAAGACACAACATAAACCAAGACTGGCAACCTCCCCTCACTAGATTTCCTGAAGGAATTCACTACTTCCACGAACAACCCCATCCATCAGTTCTCCACCCTTCACCAAAACTCTCTACATAAACCAAAATTTTCTTCAAAGAAAATGAAAAAAAAATGTTGCACTCAAGTGTGCTATCCTTCAGATGAGGCATTAAACTGAGGCCCTCGTATGCCTGTGCTAGCTCAGGTGGATGCAAATGCAAAAGATCTCACATGCTCACTTGGTTATAAAAGATCCCACAGCAATTACAGAAAAAATGTGCAAGGAAAGTTTCCTGGTGTCCTCGCCAAGCTTGCT
This sequence comes from Protopterus annectens, assembly GCF_019279795.1. Classification (NCBI taxonomy): domain Eukaryota; kingdom Metazoa; phylum Chordata; order Ceratodontiformes; family Protopteridae; genus Protopterus; species Protopterus annectens. The sequence goes on along the minus strand of NC_056748.1, from coordinate 451,907,396 downwards.
CTAGTCAGTATAAATACCACTTTGGATATCCCCTGAAGAAAGGCCACTGAGCTTGTGGAACTAATTCTGTCAACAAAAAAAATCAATTAAGAAAACAAAGATGCATGTTAATTCCAGCTTCCCTAACATTTAAGCTTCTAAATCTCAACACTTGACATTTTCTGCCTGTAAAGGACTACCACATACCTACAGTCTAAGATCTTGAAACCGCCTCTCTAATATTTTTTCTCAGTAATGCTCCCCCTCCTGCATATAAGGATCTCACCCATTACAGATCAGCTCAGACTCCTTCCAAGTATTTCATAACAGACTTTCAAAAATACCTGCACAATGAGGCTACGTATAAATGCTCAAGAATCTATTTTTATTCCCTTAAATTCTTTCTGCATTTAACAGAACAAAATTTTGTTCATGCCACGCATCACTAATTATTCTCCACTCACTCCTACCCCTTTACTTCATTCTTCTTACATGCACTGTAAATTCGTTATTTATAAATTCCAATTTTGAAAAAAACACAGCACACCACTACTGCATGCACAATACAATCAGCTCAAGCCACCAAGACTGGTCATGCAATGCAATTTGCTCAAATCACCAAGATTGCTGCCAACAACTTTTTTTCATCAGTCTTTTTTTCCACACTGCTTCTAGCCTCCAAATTACAATGGCTATGGTCTATTTATTGCACGTCTAAACACAAAGTAGCTACTTTAAGTATAGAACTGTTTTGTTACGACTTTTACACAGAGAAGAGCATCTACCTTCATCATTGTTGTGAAGTATGGAAATCCTGCAGTTACCATAAATATAAACCCAAAAAGCTTCACAAAAGCCAGAAGTTAATGTCATTGGTGTGCTTCAGTATCAGTACTTCACAACTAGGTGTACACTCAGCAAATGGAACCTATAAAACATGGTGACCATCCAAAAAGGAAGTTTTAAGTAGGAAACAAAATGCAAACCCTATCTAGGTACAACACAAGAGAAATATTTTGGTCAAACAGTTTTGCTAAAAGAACTACATTTATTCCCAATGCAAGGCATTCTGGGAAGCTTCCTTCCTGGAAACTTGTTTTCAGACTCTCCCGTGGCTATGATAGGCATAATGTTGCTCTATAAGCACTCATTTCTGAACTTCATCAGAAAACACATCCACATACATCGAAGAACTACAATACAGTGAAATGTAGGCTTCCTGTCTGGCATCTCAATTTGCATGGTAATCCTTAACAGATTACAAGGTAAAGACTTCAATTTAGCAAGCATCATAAGCTACTTTAGTGTTGGGGAAAAAAAAATCTGACTGCTATGGGTACTATTCTCTGTGCCTGGATTCATGAACAGTAGAACACCATGGTGTAGAGTGGGAGACACATAAGGTTCCAAACTTGCAGTGGTAGCGCAGCTGCATTTAAGATATCCAATGGCACTTAGAAGAAGGTGTCCTGGCCAAATTAATACTAGTTACTATGAAGAGAACACCACATTTACCCTGATAAAAAGGCCCAACGGCCTGTTAGGTCTACTATGGTCTACAACAATAAATAAAATATATCTACAGTGTTCCCACAGACTGTGTCTTGCAATGAGGATGAACATGCAGGTCTTCCAAACAAAAATTTGACCCAAATCCTTTTTGGTGCCCACTTTCAAAGCTCTGGGTGTCTGCCCTTTTTCCTGCTCGATAAATTATGAGATGCTCCCTGCCTTATAACTTATGAGATGCTCCCCCACCCAGATCTATCAGTAAAGAGAAATCATTATTTTGATTGTAGGTTGGACTTTGAAGTCTTCGCCTTTAGAAATGGTCATTCATTTTTAGGGAACATCTACACATTTCATCACTGTGTCTTGCAATGAAAATGCATGCATAGTCTTTTCACAACTTAAAAGGCACAGCTAAAAAATAAAGCAGTTACTACTAAACAGAATGAGTACAGGTATGGAAAGTACTATCAAATCTTTCAGATCATCTTGCTCTGCAGGGTTCTTGAGGTGATTTCCCACTCGACATAGACTTAATGCCATCACTTACATTTACGGGGAAATCATACTATCTCCTTTCACTCCTATAATGTTATACAGCAAACAAATCATGCACTGATGGCATTCCAAAGCACCCACAGCCAGTGCAGCATTTTTAGTGGTATTAAAAAAAAAAAAAAAAATACTAGAATCTTAATGGCACAAAACAATGCTGTTACAAAGATAGCTCCCATCTCCCTTCCCAAACAGTCCCATGTCATGTACCTATTACTTCATCCTTTTTCAAGGAAAAACCACAGAGGGCACTTGACGTACCCACATTTGCAATCAAACTTGACAGAGAAGCTTTTGCCTGTACAAAGGCCAAACTAAATACTACAAAAGTTAAGTGGTACCTGCACCTAGTCTGCAATGGCAGAACTGTTCACTACAGATGATTAACAAACAGGAATAAGTCACATCATCCTTTTTAACAATGGACTCTAGGGGATGTCAAGTAGGAATTACAATCTGAAGACAAAACAAAATCCTCCAACTTAGCTTCACTGCCAGAAGGTCTGCAATTACAAAACTCTTCTACTAGCTTACAATGGGCAAATCGAGAGCTTCAGCAGAAAAGAAAAGTACAGTTGTGTACACAAGCCATAAATGTAGATTGTATTGACTGTTGCAGTCATCACATTTGGGTTATCCCTGCCAGGGTGGCCCTTGCCTGGCCCGAATACCAGACACTTAGTATTTCTGCATCAGTTGCTGTCGCTTGAGGACTGACGTCAGGTCATCAGTAGTATAAAGTAAGACGGCCGATGCCATTACATCAGTTTTTCTTGCCCTAACCTGTCAGGAGCCCCCAAGTAGGAGCCAGGTTCTGGTGGAAGAACCCCACCAGTGGAAAATAAATACCAATATGTCCCTTGTAAGGAAAGAGAATAAAGGGGGATGGAGGGAGTGAAACCAGGACTGCAACAGTGAATACACTCAAAGATCTAAATTTATGGTAAGTGTACACAACTGTACTATGTTCTTAGTGATTCACTGTTGCAGTCATCACATTTAGGTTGATTCCCAAAGCTGAGGAAATGGGTCGAGGCAGTCAAGGAAACTAGGGGCAGGCTAGGATGAACAACCACAAAGTAATCCACAGCTAAAATAAAACACACTTTATTCCTCTGATGTCTCTGCCTAAGCCTTCAAGGACAGAGGAATGTTCTTCCAGTTTCTGCTTGTTGTTACATTTGATTCCAGGGAGGCAAACCCTGCCCTGGATTTGGAGAAGAGAGGCAGGTGGTAATGCTTGATAAAAGTGTAACAGATGTCCAGGTGGCAGCCTCCAGGATGTCCCTGGTGGGGACTCCTCTGAGGAAAGCTGCAGAGGTGGAGGCTGCTATGGTGGAGTGTGTCCTGACCCCCTTAGGGGGAGACTTTCCATGCTGTTTGTAGCAGAAATGGATGCAGTGCGGTATCCATTTGGAAATGGTTTGTTTGGAGATGGATTTGCCTTATGCCCCTGTAGCAAAGCTAACCAGCAAGTGATCAAACTTTCTGAAGGATTTAGTCCTGTCTAGATAGAATCTGAGCTGTCTGTGCACATCTAGAGAGTGCAGAATCCTTTCCCCCTTGTTCTGGGGATTAGGAAAAAAGGTGGGCAAATGAAGGGACTGGTTGAGAACCACACTGGACACCACCTTGGGCATGAAGGATGGGCTAGTTCTGAGGGATACCCTGTCTGCATGGAAGATGATGAAGGATTCCACCGCCATGAGTGCTTGCAGCTCAGAGACTCTTCTGGCTGAAGTGATGGCCAGAAGGAATGCTGTCATCCAGGAAAGAAATTTAGCTCTGCAGAAGAATCTGGTTCAAAAGGGGGCAGGGTGAGCTTTTCAAATACAAAGTTAAGGTCCCAGGCTGGTGTTGGTGCCCTTCTGGGTTGCCTCAAGTTGCTAGCCCCTCTTAGGAACTGTTTGATCAACTCAGTAGGAAAATGAGCAGAAATAGCAGAGATAGAGGAGAAAGAGAGGAATTAATCCAGGATGAAAAGGAGGGAGGGCCTGGATCCAGGTGCAGAATCTTTTCCACTTATCAGCATAAGACTTTCTGGTGCTAGGGCGTATGGCCTCACAGTAACATCCAGAACCTGTTTACTGAGGCTGGCAGATTGGTTCGGGGTTAGGGAATAAGCCATGCTGCCAAATTGAGTGTTTACAATTGGGGATGCATGAATTTTCCTTCCCTCTGGGTCAGGAGGATTGGAATCTGATTAAGATGTCATGGAAGCAGCGGGGACAGGCTGCGCAGCAATGGGTACCAGTGCTGCCAGGGCTGGTCTGGAGCTATAAGAATGGTCCTTGGTTTTTCTTCCTTTATTTTGAGCAGTACCCTGGGGATGAGAGGTAGTGGAGGAAAGGCATAGACTAATAGATTGACCCAGAGGAAGGACAGGGCATCCACTTTCCAAGCCATGCAGTGATGCTCCCTGGTGCAGAATTTGCTGAGCTGATGGTTGGTGTGGGAGGCAAAGAGGTCGACCTTCGGGATTCTCCATATCTGAGTTATTAAGGTGAAGGTACTTCTGTTGAGCTGCCACTCGTGTGGATCCAGAAGATTTCTGCTTAACTGGTCTGCCAGAGAGATGAGAGAGTCTGGTAGGAATTGTGCTAACAGGTGTAGTTGCATGGCAGAGGCTGTGTGCCAAAGGGTCATGGCCAGCCTGCATAGAGAGTAGGAGTGAGTCCCTCCCTACTTGTTGATGTACCACATCACAGTGGTGTTGTCTGTTTTGATCAGGAGAGCCCCTAGAGAGAAGGGGGCGGAAAGCTATCAAGGCGTGCTGCACAGCCATCATCTCTTTTTGACTGATGTGCAGGGGGCTGTGGGCTCCATTGGCCCTGTATGCACCTGTCGTCCAGGTGTGCACCCCAAGCATAGTCTTATGCGTCTGTGGTAAGGGTCTGGGTGGGAGGGGGTGGGGAGAAAGGCAGTCCCTTATTGTGGGAGCATGCTGTTGCCCACCAAAGAAAATATTTTCTGAGGCAAGGAATTATAGGTAGAAGAGTTCCCAGGTCTTGAGGGTGTTTACACCAAAGGCTCTTTAGGTACCACTGAAGTTTCCTCATATGCAGTCTGGCATATGGAATGAGTAGCATGCAGGATGCCATGAACCCCAGAGCTTGCAGGATCTTCCTTGCAAATAGCTGGGGCCTGGTGACTAATCGAGAGAAGCAGACCGTTAGGAAAATTTGTTTCTCTGGAGTAAGGTATGCCGTCTAGGATGCTGTGTCCAGGAAAATTATCCTTTGGGTGGGCACCTATTTGGATTTTTTTTCGTTGATTGTGTACCCTAGGGAGGTTAGTAGGGTCTTTACAAAGGCCAGGTGCTTGAGCAGCTTTTCCTGGCTGCCTGCCTGAATAAGGCAGTTGTCTAAGTACGGGTAAATCTGAATAATTCTTTGTATGCAAAAGGCAATGGCGGGAGCCAGACATTTTGTGAAAAGTCTGGGAGCAGTAGACAAGCCAAAGGGAAGCACAGAGAACTGAAAGTGTTGAGATCCTGCCCTGAAGCAGAGATATTTACTGCAGTACTCCTTGAGAGGAATGTGGAGGTAGGCCTCTTTTAGATCTAGGGTGGCTAGCCAAGCGTCCTTGGAGAGCATGGGTAGCAGCTGCTGGATGGGGTAAGCATTTTGAATTTTGGGATCACTAGGAAGGTGACAGAATGGATAGATCGAGGATGGGGTGCCAGGTGCCCTCTTTTCTGGGCACCAGAAAAAGTCTGGAGTAGAAACTTTGGCCTCTCCATTCTGTAGGAACGTGCTCTACTGCCCGCAGAGAGGAGGGAAAAGATTTGCTTTTGAGCCTCTGCCCACTGATTTGGTGGTAGATCTGGGAACCCTTTTGGGGTTGGAAGGAAAATCTGTATCGGAGCCACAATGTTCAGAACCCAGCAGTCCTTGGTAATGGTTGCCCAGGTGCTTGAGTGAAAGGAGAGTATTCCTCCTAGGGGTAAGTGAAGGTGGGCAGAGAGGAGGGGGGTGGAGAAGGGGAGTCGTTGTGAGTTCTTACCATAAGGGGGTGGCTTAGAACTCCCTGGTTTTGAAGTGGAGGTAGTCCACTGCTTAGATCTCTGCATTCCCTGTAGCTGCTGTTTGGGGGGGAGGGGGTCTGGTTAAACAGGGCCTAGGCTGCGCTGGTTTACTGGGAGCAAGAAAGGACCAGTGTTTGGAGGGACAATGCCTGCTGAACCTAGGGGGCTGAACTTGCAAGAAATCCTTAACTGTTTGCATAGATTTTGCTTTTTCTTCCAGCTTTTTTAAGACCTCTTCTGCCTTGGTGTCAAATAATTTATCTTTGTGCAGGGGGGCATCCAACAATTTAGATTGGGTCTGGCAGGTGCTGTTCCTTAAGCCATGCATGCCTTCTAATGACAGCTCCAGTGACTGCTGCCCTGCAAGAAGCTTCTAGGGCATCAAAACCACAGTGCAAGGTGTGTTTAGTTACTTGACTTGCAGAATGCATTAACTCTTGTAATTCTTTAGAATCTCCCAAGCAGGAAAGGAAGATTTTTTTTTGTTTAAGGCATTCCAAGGTATGCTGCTGAAATTTCAGCATACAGAACAGATAATTTAGTGCCCTGATAGCAACAGTAGCTGAGGGGTATACCTTTTTACCCCATCTGCCCAATGCTCTGGAATCCCTGTCTGAGGGGAGTGGGATTCTTAGCAGAGCTTGCTTTATAACTTTAGGCCCTTGAGAAATGA
>NC_056748.1:451890653-451895653 GCF_019279795.1 Protopterus annectens | reverse complement strand
GTCACTAGATGGATTGCAAACTGGCTCAAGGACAGAACCCACATAGTTAGAATTGCTGGAGCCATGTCAGACTCCAAACCAGTTACAAGTGGTGTCCCACAGAGGCTCAGTCCTGGGCCCTCTCTTGTTCGGTATATATTTCTCGGAGGTACAGGCCAACACGGAAGGACTGTGGCTGACCAAGTTCGCAGATGACTGCAAACTGGGCGCCATAAATCGACTCTCCAGCCGACACAAGCATCCTCCAAAAGGGCCTCATAGAAACAGACAACTGGTGCCAGAGCCATGGCCTCAAGCTAAATGCCAAAAAGTGTATAGTCATCCCCTTTGGCAAAAACAAAGTGCCCACAAATTACCACATAGGTGGTAATCCATTAAGTACAGAAGAAGTAATTAGGGACCTGGGGACCCAAGTTGATAGCACCACATGGCCAAAGTGGTTAGAAAAACATTTTATATAGCCCACTTAATCATGAAGGGATTCACATCTAGATCAGGGGAGGTCATAGTGCCTCTTTACTCATCCCTCATCAGGCCCATAATTGAGTACAATGCCCCTTTTGGGATGTATCTTACCAGACACCTGCAGCAACTGGAAAGACCCCAAAAGTACCTCACCAAGAGGATCAAAGGACTCAAACAGATGCCATATGCTGCCCTGTTAAAGAAACTCCAGCTCTACTCAGTGGCATACCGCCTGTTCAGAGGCGATCTGTGCCTGACGTATAAAGCCATGTCCAACCCAGAATTAATGGACATGCTGCACCTCAGAAAATCCAAATCCCATCGAGCTACACGCTCGAGAAACTTGAACCTCAGCACTGAAATAAATAGGACATGCTGGAGGGACAGATTCATAACCCAGAGGCTCCCTTCACTCTGGAATAAAATCCCAGTCCAGGTTAGGCAGAGTCCCTCATTGACTCTCTTCAAGAGGAATCTTGATGAGTGGATGGGAGATCGTAGGTTTACCCCGGGTATCACTTCTGTGTCACTGTTAGACAGAGGCACAGTATACTAACCTCGAAAAAGGGCATAGCAAAATAAATTTAAAATGGATGGCTAAAGCCAAACACATTCTGGCTAGGCTTATAAATGCCCTAGGGCAGATAGGTAGGCTATGTTAAAAGTCTTTTCACAAACACCAGATGCTGTAGAAGAATGTCCTTGTTCTCTGCTTGAATTAGACAGTTATCCAAGTAAGGATATATTTGTATTCCTCTGTCTGCAGAATGCAATTACTGGTGCCAGGCACTTTGTAAAGACCCTGGGTGCAGTAGATAAGCCAAGGGGCAGTGCAGAGAATTGGTAATGCATTGAGCCAGCCTTGAATCTGAGGTATCTTCTGCATTTTTGTCTTATTGGGGCATGCAGGTATGCCTCTTTTAGGTCTAAAGTCACAAGCCAAGCATTCTTGCCCAGCAAGGGCAGAAGCTGCTGCAAAGTCAACATCTTGAATTTTGGTATATCCAGGAATGTGTTTAAAACAGATAGGTCCAGTATTGGCCTCCAGGCCTTGTCCTTTCTGGGTACCAAGAACAGTCTTGAGTAAAATCCTTGTCCCTGCTCTTGCTCTGGTACTTGTTGAATGGCCCCCCATGTCCATGAGGGATGAGACTTGTTTTTGTGCCTCTGCCCATTGATTTTTTGGCAGATATGGCCAGCCGTTTGCCTTTGGCAGGGTATGGAAATGGAACTTGTAGCCTTGTGACACGATATTTAGGACCCATTTGTCCTGGGTTATAATGTGCCAATTTTGTGAAAAATGTGCTAATTTTCCCCCTAAGGAGATAAGTCCTTGGTGCAGGCAGGGGGATGTCACAGAGACTGTTTGCTGTATGGTTGTGATTTGTCTTCTCCAACTTTGGAGGTAGAAGCCCCCCATTGCTTTGAGTGGTATGAACCTTGCACCTGGGATCTGCCTCTAGGGCATCTGGATCTGTCCCTTTGAGGTCTGTCTGACACAGGAAAGGACCAATTCTTTGTTGACCAGTGTCTGCTAAACCAAGGTGGCTGTACTTGTATAAAATCTTTGACCGTTTGCATAGATTTAACTGGTGGCTGTACTTGTATAAAATCTTTGACCGTTTGCATAGATTTAACTTTGTCCTCCATTTTCTTTAACACCTCTTCTGCCTTAACACCAAACAAAGTATCATGCTGTAAAGGTGCATCTAATAATTTGACTAACATGATCAGGCAGGTTTTGTTCCTTTAACTAAGCATGCCTCCTAATTACAGAACCTGTAACTGCAGCCCTGCAGGAGGCCTCTAAAGAATCAAATCCACATTGCAAAGTATGCTTTCCAACTTGTTCAGCTGCATGCATTAAATCCTGCATTTCCTTGTTTTCTGCACATTCAGAGTTTAACAACATTTTCTGTTTAAGCAATGCTATGACATGTTGCTGATATCTGAGCATATGAAAATGACAGTTTATGGCCATTATAGCCAAGGTAGCAGATGTGTAAACCTTTTATCCCCATCTATCCAATGCCCTAGAATCCCTGTCAGAGGGGCTGGGGTTTTTTGCAGCGGTAGCCTTAACTCCTTTGGGACCCTGAGAAATAGTTTCTGGGTCTGCAGCAGGGTTTTTAAAAAGGAATTTATGAGAGTCAGGAACCCTGTAATATCTGTCAGGCTTAACAGGAGCTGGAGGTAAGGAGTCAGGGGTAAGACTAGACTCCGAAAACACATCTACAATGTCTAACACAGGTGGGATGGCTAGTAGCTTGTGTTGAAGTAGTAAAAGGAAATCTCTGAGCCTCTTTTAAGATTCAGAAAAATCTTGGCTCTCCCAGTGGAAATGCTCCCTCATGGTATGTAAGGTTTCCCCAAAGGAATAGTCCTCAGGAGGAGAAGCTGAAGGTATAGATTCTTCAGCATCAGAATCCTCATAGGGGGAAGAGAATATTCCTGATCAGAAGAGGAATCAGAAGAAATGGAAACCTGATCAGAAGATTCATAGTCAGTCTCTTGCCTAGGCATCTTATCAGGAGGGGGATGGGAACCCCTGATCAAGGTAATCAAGTCTTCGGCCATTTTGAGCATCTGTTTTTTGGGTATAGAGGCCTGACCACGTGGCTCTTGAGTTTGTTTCTTTGCTTTGGAAGGTGCTTTCGTCTTTGTCTGTGAATCTGAAGTCGGTTTGATGTAAAGATGTTTAGGTCTGAATACACCCTCAGAACCCGGTGCCTACTCAGCGGCTCTGGACCCATCTGAAGGGATAATATCCGAGGCTCCATTACCTTGAGTTTCCAGCGGCATGGCCGACTCCACGTGGGAGTCGGTAGTGGCCTATGCCTCTAAAGTAGCAGGCGTCAGGGGATGTGAAAGCGCCTCACTGAGAACCGGCGAACCGGCGACTGGCTTAGGTGAAGCTTCGTCATCGGTTTTGGGCCTCGGTTGTCTATCTATCTTTCCTTTTCTTTGCGTTTCTTGTGAACTCCGGTAGTCGGATGGATATTCGACGACATTTCTGGATAATTAAACCAGTGTCCAAAATAGTTTAAAGCAAAATCATACCGACGCTTAATAGTGCGTTGGGTAAATCTAGCACAAAACCGACAACCAGAAACGTTGTGATCAGGGCCTAGGCAAGGAATACAGTAAGAATAAAAATCCTTATGAGGTATTTGCTTCCTACAAGAAATACAATTATTAACTTTTTCTGACATCGGTCTGGAGCAAGAAAAAGGTTTCCCCAACGGGGTACTCAGCTTTATTGAAGACTTCGGATCTGAAACTCGAACATGAAAATCTCAGGAGTCAGCCGACCGGCACTTGCGAACTGCTTCTGCTTCGAGCAACGCGTGGCAAGAAAGACTAAAGAAAATGGTGTCGGCCACATCTTTTATACCCCTGACGACCTGACTTCAGGGAAGGGGCGACAGCAGCTGACACAGGACTCTAGACTTTGGAATTCAGGCCGGCTGAGGGCAACCTGCCAGCAGGATTACCCAAATGTAATGACTGCAACAGTGAAACACGAAGAACATCTGATGGACTAGCTTAACGGAAGCGTCGTCGGTAGGTTTGGACCAGTGCGGTCTGTCTCTGTCTTTATCTTTACGTTTTTTCGGAAGATCTGCTGTCGGATGGCTTACTGAAGCCATATTGGAATTCGAGAACTGTAAGCGAAAATATCTGGCTACAATAAGGGCCTGATGACTGATAGTTCTGGCATTGAACAAAGCACAGAAGCGACAACAGGAGACGTCGTGGTCTGGGCCTAAAAAAGTGACGCAGTAGGAACGGAAGTGTCGGTGTGGTATTTGCTTTCCAAAGGCGAGACAATTATTAACTTTTTCTGACATCGGTTAGTGCAAGAAAAAAGGATCCCCAACGGGGTATTTAGCTTTAGATGACTTAACCTTCAATTTGGTAGCCGAAAACTCAGATAGCGGCCTACCGGCACGAGTGCGAACTGCTTCTGCTTCGGGCTCCATGGCAGGCAAGAAAGACTGATTTAATGGCGTCGGCTGCCTTACTTTATACTACTGATGACCTGATGTCAGTCTTCAAGCGACACCAACTGACGCAGAAATACCAAGTCTTTGGTATTCGGGCCGACCGAGGGCTACCCTGGCAAGGATAACCCAAATGTGATGACAGTGAAACACGAAGAACATCACTAAATCTCACTGCAGATAAATAAAAAAGCTATTCAAAGTAAAAAGACAATGCATACGATTTAGGGTAAAGATCACACTGCATCCTTACAGATTTCATATGAACCAATCAACAACTCTTTGAGCAAGTGAATAGCAGCCTGAACTTTGCAACTCAGCCATCAAACATACCAAAAATAGAAACTCCAGGACCTCGACTTGAGACAAGAAAATTCATTGGTATAGATGACCCAGAATAGCCCCCATCAGGGTTACCATGAGAAGTTCACATACTGCTAAGCTACGCTTTGACATACAAGACAACTGCTCACCTTAAACACCCTTTTTTTCACAATGTGCTCTTTCTTCTCTAAAAATTATGCCCACATT
>NC_056748.1:451760653-451875653 GCF_019279795.1 Protopterus annectens | reverse complement strand
TACAAATGATCATTCTTGGATGCCAAACAACTCAAGTCTTGGTTCTTCCATCTTAGGACAATCAACTTAACAGCAGTGCAATGGTCATGCACTGAAAGAATACTGACAGATAAAATAAAGGCTACTATGGACAACATGGATTCTAAAATGCAGCTAGATCTATGCTTAGACTGCTAATTGACACAAGTCTCATGACCCCTAGTTGGGCCACTCTGCCACTGCTGCTATGATTAAATGTTGAGTGTTAACTCTCTAGTCAACAGGTTAAAGCTCACCAATTTAGCAACACCACAGCACATTTATTCTGTCTTTCTGGAAATGAATGTGGGAAACATCTGGCAATGCACAACATGAGTTCCTAACAGCAAGCAATGGTAAAGAACTGTCACACAACAGGAATCCTTTACCAGACAATAAGAAAGCACGCCAAAATGGGTGTACATACCCAGAGTGCAGGAGTTTGACATTTCGCAATACATGGCGGATGTACACAAATGTTTCCACCCTTGCAAAGGTTCTATGAAGCAAAATCATTCTCGGTTACCAAAGAATTGCGGTGTGCCAGAAGTCATTAAAATGTATGTAGTCTAAGCTACAGACTACCCAGATATAAATGTCTCTCCCATCAGATTTTTAAAATGATGCAAACTGACCTTGGATGATTCAGTTTTACAGGACATGTAACAAATACATCACAAACATGTAGTCTGTTATATGAAGTCACTGGGAGCAGCTCACTGGATGAACAAATAAGCAAAACACAAAACAGTTTTGCTAGCCTTAAACCTCAGTTTCCTTTCACTACTCACTGACAAACCTTCTCCATGCACAAAGGTTAGTAATGTCTAATGACCAGTGTGATCAGAACTAGTATTAGTTTCTAATTGCAAAAAGAGAGAGAATAAAAATAAAGGAACGCACTGTTAAAAACAGGCCAGTCTCGAGTGACAATGAAGGAATAATCAAAACTGATTGTCATAAAAAACGCTTAAATTCTTTAAACAAGCTCAAACTACACTATTATAAAAATGCCTGCCAGATATTTTTAACCATCAGTTCAAAGAAACAGCCTTACCTTCTCCAAGTCTGCAAACTTTTTGCATAAAGTCATGGTCCATTTGTAGAAAAGTTTTCAGCAGTACTGATTCTAGATCATAATCTGACTGAAGATGTCTCCTGCAACAGGAAACAAAATCACAAAAAACAACAATGTGTAAAGAATTCTATGCAAGCTACAATATATATGGAAATTTAAGGAGGACAAAGAAACCATACATGCAAAATGCTGCAAAACAACTGAAGTGTTTGCCCATTATACACACTTGGGATTGCAACTACACAACTACTTTGACCACGCTGCATGAAAGTTTGAGAACAGAAAACTGACTGGCAACTATTGGCACAAAATAACATTAAAAAGTGAATGACAAAATTCAATGTAACCATATCTAATGCAATTTTGCAGGTGGACAATCTCGTGATGTGGGAAGCTGGTGACCCCCCCATCCTTACTTATACCCAGACTGCTTTACCTTTGAGGAAGGGAATTTCTTAGGGAAACCAACATTTCAAACTCTGTATAAATACAATGGCAGTCTTCCTTTCAGAGTGAGCCGTTTCAGGGTAGAAGGTTTCTATATTGCCAAATTCTGCCTTGTTTCTCTTTGGCTAGCACGGAACGTTAAAAAATTAGTAAAAGGCTAGAACTCCCTACAAAGGGAGAAAAATATAACACTGATCAATCCTGCAAAAGAAAGGGTTAAGAACTTCAAACTTATTACAACAGACTTCTCCCAGAAGAAAGGAAAGTGATGTGTTAAAGCCTTCAGTACTACTAACCCTAAATAACAGCACTATTTACTGGGTAGCAGTTACTCATTGTCTTCGGATTTCCACCTCACTGTTCCATGGTACAGTCTTCACCTATGACTGTACTACATGGAGAATGCATGCCCTTCCAGGCTCCATGTAGGTTTTTCAGGGCAATCTGGTGTTCTCCCACCTCATACAAAAAATATACTTTTAGCAAGATATTTTGCATTTATCCTTCCTAGTGAGGCAGGCTATAGCTAAGACAGGTCTACAATGGATACCTTTCTTCCATTAATCCTTGCTCCTATCATTCAAATTGCAACTAAATTGTTATTGAGAGTACTTTACATAAATGTACTCTTCAGTTTTACCAACTTAGAATACAAAACATTGTATCCAAATATACACTTTGAGACAGTCACCAAAGCCATGGACAAGAGGAAGACTGTGCACACCACCTACCCTGATCTGGCCAAAGCCTTCGATACTATTCCCCACTCTGGTATAATAGAAAAATTCTCTCAAATAGGCATCAATCCGTACATTACCAGATGGGTAGTAAACTGTCTCACTGATGGAAGCCATCTCAAGCAGTAGACCCGTAACGAGTAGTGTACTCCAGGGATCGGTCTTGGGGCCTCTGTTCTTTGGAATATACTTTTCTAACGAGCGGGCAAAAAACAGTGGACTATGGCTGAATGCAAGCTGGGTGCTGTCATCAATTCCCCTAGTGATGTGGACATCCTCCAAGAGAGTCTCACCCAAACAAATGATTGGTGCCAGAAACATGGCCTCAAACTGAATGACAAAAAATACATCATCCCCTTCGAGGAGAGTGACATCCCTGCAAATTATCAGATTAATAACAAGGTCCAACGCATGCAATCAGTCGTGAGGGATTTGGGCACCCAGGTTGCCAGCAAATGGACCTTTGACCACCATATTGCCACCGTTGTATGGAAAACTTTCTACATGGTCCACCTCATTAGTAAGGGTATCTCATCCAGGGGCAAGGAGGTCATAACACCCCTGTAGTCTGCCCTTATAAGACCCATTGAGTACAATGCCCCTTTTGACATGTAGCTCATAAAAGTATATATGCAACAGCTGGAGAGACCACTGAGGTTCCTCACCAGTAGAATCCAGGGCCTCAAACATCTACTCTACACAGATAGGCTAAAGGCCCTGTCCCTCTACTCAGTCTCATGCAGACTCCTCAGAGGTGACCTCTGTCTAGCATGCAAAGCAATCTCAGACCTCAGCTTGATGGGACTGATGCATATCTGCAAGTCTAGCTCCACCGCATGCATAACCTTAACAGGACTTGTTGACGGGACAGATTTGTGTCCCAGAGACTCCCCCTTCTGTGGGACAGACTCCCTCACCACGTCAAGCAGAGTACTTCATTAACCCTTTTTAAGAGCAACCTGGATAATTGGATGGGGAACAGAAAATAAACCCCTGGGATTCCACCTGTGTCCCTGCTGGACAGGGGCATCAGGTGCTGACTTGTCAGAACATGGGCTAAATTCTTGGCTATGCTTGTAATAGCCTCAGGGCCAACAGCCTAGTAACTTCCTATGATCCTAAAGTACAACTCCAAAACCACATTTAAGTTGCTTGCACATCAGAAGCTAAAAGTGCTTGACAAATAAGTGGACTGCAAATGACTCTTGCCCCTTCACTGAGAGTCAAGCTGTCTCCCAGAGGCAGGGTGGAGATGTCCTCTCACATTACTAACAGAAGAGTCCTCAAATCATTTTTCCCACAGAGTCATATTAAGATGCCTTATGCAACCAGTATAAAGGAGCTTCTAACTTGTCAGGTGCAAATGACAGTGAAGGGCTGACATCTTAAATGTATGCAACAACTTAAATGTATGAAACAATGTACATACAGCACAGCGTACCCTCCTCCAGAATCCTGGGGGCAAAGCTGAAAAAGAAAGTTACATCTAAAATTTACAAAGATGTCCAATATGACCTTGGAGTAAATGAAAGGTTGGTAAAACTGGATCCACTCTGCACCCGAGATAAAATTTAGAAATCTAAATACAACTTTGGGTAGAAAAAATGCGCTGGTAAAGATGCCCAGCTTGTTTCTGAGGCATGGTGTGCAAGTACAAAATGCAAGCAACCAAAGCCGTTACAGCAACACAGACTGCTGTTAACTTCACAAGCACATAAAGACAGACTGCTGTTAACTTCACAAGCACATAAAGACAGACTGCTGTTAACTTCACAAGCACATAAAGACAGACTGCTGTTAACTTCACAAGCACATAAAGACAGACTGCTGTTAACTTCACAAGCACATAAAGACAGACTGCTGTTAACTTCACAAGCACATAAAGACAGACTGCTGTTAACTTCACAAGCACATAAAGACAGACTGCTGTTAACTTCACAAGCACATAAAGACAGACTGCTGTTAACTTCACAAGCACATAAAGACAGACTGCTGTTAACTTCACAAGCACATAAAGACAGACTGCTGTTAACTTCACAAGCGCATAAAGACAGACTGCTGTTAACTTCACAAGCGCATAAAGACAGACTGCTGTTAACTTCACAAGCACATAAAGACAGACTGCTGTTAACTTCACAAGCACATAAAGACAGACTGCTGTTAACTTCACAAGCACATAAAGACAGACTGCTGTTAACTTCACAAGCACATAAAGACAGACTGCTGTTAACTTCACAAGCACATAAAGACAGACTGCTGTTAACTTCACAAGCACATAAAGACAGACTGCTGTTAACTTCACAAGCACATAAAGACAGACTGCTGTTAACTTCACAAGCACATAAAGACAGACTGCTGTTAACTTCACAAGCACATAAAGACAGACTGCTGTTAACTTCACAAGCACATAAAGACAGACTGCTGTTAACTTCACAAGCACATAAAGACAGACTGCTGTTAACTTCACAAGCACATAAAGACAGACTGCTGTTAACTTCACAAGCACATAAAGACAGACTGCTGTTAACTTCACAAGCACATAAAGACAGACTGCTGTTAACTTCACAAGCACATAAAGACAGACTGCTGTTAACTTCACAAGCACATAAAGACAGACTGCTGTTAACTTCACAAGCACATAAAGACAGACTGCTGTTAACTTCACAAGCACATAAAGACAGACTGCTGTTAACTTCACAAGCACATAAAGACAGACTGCTATTAACTTCACAAGCACATAAAGACAGACTGCTGTTAACTTCACAAGCACAAGCTATAAAAGATACACAATGTATTCAGTCATGATTTTCAGTACAAAAACTCTGGTGCAAAGAAGCACAAGGACCTTTGAGGATTCCGTCCTGATCTTAAGACACCAGAAGCGAAAAACAAACCAGAAAATTAGATAAGTGACCCGGAAAAGGGGTGGAATATAGAAATAAACCCATTGTCTCTTGCACCAGAAAGAAAAACTGTTCCACTAAGAAATATTTTTTCTTGTCAAAGGTTTTCCAACTTCACAGATAACTTACAATACTGGCATGAAAAGGCAGATGCTAACACTCCCTTCACTTGTTGCCAAGGCACAAAATCCCACCTTTGTAGCAAGTGCAAGAATTACTCTGCCAAATCACTGATGAGGCAGAAAGTATAGTAGTATGTGTGTGGGCACGGAAGTCCACATACCATCAAGGATCTTTAAAAAGGTCAAAACAGTAAATCAGATTATCAAAAACATTTTCTGCCTCACCTGCTTCATCCTGTCATTTTATCAGTAGTCCCTATATATGTTTACACTGGTCTCATCAGCATTCCATGGAACCATAGTGACTAAGCTCTTACCTATTGCCATTGCTACTAGGTCTTTTACTCACTTTGAGCCCCTTAGTTTTCACAAGGACTTGCCAATGCAATAAATGCAATAAACCATTGTTTTTTACATAAGACTATTACAGTCTGATGAAACGTATATCCTTCAGGGGATGATGATGGTGGAGGAGGAAGGGTAGCTTGACTGTTTCAAGCTCTACTAAACAGAAATGTACTTTCAGGTAGAATATAAATCATTAAAATATCTTTTCCAATGTGAAAATATTCTAAACAATTAGCCAGGACAGCAATATATAGTCCATTAAAACTACTAACATGCAGCACAACATTAAAAAAAAAAGTTACTGGCCTACAATTTGTAATAAGAAATCTAAATTCATCTTGAACAAATGATGAAAGTAAGAAAAAGCCCCAAAGAAGATAAAGGCTACAAAAAAGTACAGTTGTGTAGTTAACTTATCACAACTGCAGATGTCCCGAGTAGATTAATGTTGCAGTACTGAATCTTGAGACTTCCTGTCAAACAGAAGCCTGATGCCTGCACAAATACCAGTTTCTCACCCTGTCCCAGACGGTTGACAGTTTACTGTCACACGTCTTGTCAGTGTTCTAAATGGACGCTGGCTAGTGCCATCTTCAGGTCTTTGTTTGAGGTACCAGCATCCTTTGTTCCTCAGGTGGTGCACAACCTATCCCACTAACCCTACTGCAAATGGCCGCTTGCTCAACTTCGTCTGGCACACAATTCAGGTTCCAGGAAAGAGTATATTCATGTCTGGGACAGCCACATCTCTCCCACCACCCTGAATTGGGTGATTTAAGAGGCAGACCTGCAACTGAATGATTATACTCATCACTGGCCAATCAGGAAAATGTTATGCTGTGAAATATCCTCATGAAATCCTAGATGTTGCACAGCCAACAGACAGTTGCTTCCTACTCCAATCCAGTGGCTCAGCTGAAGAAAATGAGCAGCTCTGCCCTAATGGTTACCTGGTGCTGCCGTTACTTATAGTAAGCCAAATGTAAACCATGAAAACAAAGATGAAACAAAAGTGCCTGTATACAAACAAAACCTAACCGATTGCTCTGCATGGAGAGCAGCTGCTTGCCAAGTCAAAGTACAAATGTTCTGCAACAATTTTTAAATATGTACTGACATGGAATAGTACTGTAAGCATTCACAGGATTCTCTGCATCTGTCCTCTATCACTGAACCACTGTGAACAATTCTGACAGTAACAGAGTATGTAGTCTATGCACTGCCAGAGCATACACCCTCAAATGTACTTCAGAGAGAGAGCGAGAGAGAGAGAGATTCACCTAAAGGTGCATGTATTTGGTAAGCATTTCTTAAAATTAACAGCAAGCTACCCTATATTGCCAAAAGTCAACTTGCCAAGAACCTCTTAATTTGGCAAGTGCAAAGCAACTTAACTGTTCAAAAAAAAGTGACAATAGCATTAATAAGCAAAATATAACTACTACTGCTACCATCACCACCAATAAACAGCTTAATATGATAGCCAGTTTTGAATACGTGAAAAAGAGAAAAGCCTTGCTGCACAATGCCCTGAAGGCTGTGCATCTGGTACAAAATTTGAAGCTTCAGTCTTTGTAATCCAGAACTAAACTGAGGTTACTATAATACCATACCATGACTTGCAGTTTAGAAGGAAAAAAAAAACAAAGAGATACAACAGCCATGTCCACAACATGACACACTGGTACATCCAGTACTTACTGTATTAATTGGTGCACATTTCTAGCACAAAAATCAGCTGCAGCTGCTCCACCATGGCCATCAAAAACAGCAAAGCAAAATATGCCATCGGCTACTTTAGACATGCTGAAACGATCTTCATTACATTTTCTTTTACCGATCTGACTTGTATAGCCCACACCTGCAAAACTGTTGTCCACATTATGGGTGGGGCCTACAAGTCTCGGTGGTAGCAAAATGGGCTCATCTAGCCAGATACCAAAGCTGTCCCAGGTGGAAGACTGCACACACTTTTCCGAAACAAAATTTGTCTGACAGCCCGAAGTAGAAATCAAGCGAGGAAGACAACAACGATATGCTTGAAAAGCTTTAGTTTTCACAGCTTTGCCAACCAAAATTCTGCCATGTCTGATAAAAGCGAATGCAACTGTAGACATAATGTGCACTCCCCTTATTCTGAAACAAAAAAAGAGAAAAACACGAAGCGCTAAAAGATCCTTGCCAAAATGATGGTTTCACCAGCTACATGATGTCTGCACTGTAAGAAATACCAATTTACATGAACAAAAAAAAAAAAAAAAAAGTTTCCGAACAATGCCTAGCTTAAGTTAAGACAAAATATTAACAAGAAAATGTTTCTTGCAGACTTTATGGTATAATTTACTTCTTATCCAACGGATGCGGTCATCAATGTTAGGTCTTCAGAAAGCACCATCACAACTTTTTCTTCAACCTTCCCTTGAGCAGAAATAAGCAAAAGTGCTTGCTGTACAGTACAACCATCAAAATTAACAAAAGGTTGTTGATGATGTCAGCCACATCACAAAAATGCTAAGTGGGGAAAAAACATTGCTACTCATCTCTATCTCATAAACTAATGGGAGTATACAACATTAACTTCTCTGTTCAGAAATCAGTCTGTAGGATCAAACAGAAACAAATTATGAATATACAAGACAAACTGAAAAATTCCTCACAATGCAACTTCCTACTACTAAAGGCACACAAAAGCCCAGTGCATTAAACATTTTTTTTTCAAATTACAGGCACACTTTTAGTACGAAGAAGCCACATATTCATTTTTACTTGGGTACTGTGAAGAATGTTAATACTTCAAAATAGTGCCGAGAACTGTGCTGCATGTTGGAATTTAACCAAGAATGATTGTTGTAAGCCGTATTTCAACAGTAAGGGTAATTCTATTTTGCAATAAACCTTAAAATAAAGCCAAATGCAAAGTTTTGAATGTTTCACTACATCTAATAACTTAATAACCTCAGCTTTGGCCGGCTAACATCTAGCTGTATTCAACTGGACGTACAAGAGAATTTAAGTACCTTTATCTGCACTTTTTTTCAAATAATACAGTATTTAAATTGATTTAACTGTGTTGCATGATTATTAACTGAACTGGAAATTTTGACTCTATTCTTCAGTTACTGCCTGCTTGAATTTTATTATTTGTCAGTAATTGCAGGTGTGGGGTAGCCACATTCTTTGATTTCCTGTCCTTGCCTATTTAAGTGGTACAGTTTGAAATATTTTCTGCTTAAAAACCTCAGCTTTGGCCGGCTAACATCTAGCTGTATTCAACTGGACGTATAAGAGAATTTAAGTACCTTTATCTGCACTTTTTTCAAATAATACAGTATTTAAATTGATTTAACTGTGTTGCACGATTATTAACTGAACTGGAAGTTTTGACTCTTTTCTTCAGTTAGTGCTGCTTGAATTTTATTATTTGTTAGTAATTGCAGGTGTGGTGGTAGCCACATTCTTTGATTTCCTGTCCTTGCCTATTTAAGTGGTACGGTTTGAAATATTTTCTGCTTAAAAACCTCAGCTTTGGCCGGCTAACATCTAGCTGTATTCAACTGGATGTATAAGAGAATTTAAGTACCTTTATCTGCACTTTTTTTCAAATAATACAGTATTTAAATTGATTTAACTGTGTTGCATGATTATTAACTGAACTGGAAGTTTTGATTATATTATTCAGTTAGGTTTTCCCACCCACCCTCTCTGTTTCTGTTTTGGTGTTAATCTTAGTGGCTTTGAAACTGCCCGCCCCTCTTGTAAATTTTTGTTTGGATACTCCTTCTGGGCCCATCTCATTTGCTCACTCAACTGAGTGCAGTGAGATCATATTCTGATTTCAGGCACTTCTACTGTGTACAAAGAGAGCATCTGGGAAAGAGAACAAAAAAAAATTAAGCTAGTTTCCTGCCTTTCCTGTTAAGTGGTCTAGACTGTTTCTAGGCTTCTGAGCCCCCAAGCCCTTCTGTCTTGGAGGGAAGCCTTCTAGCTTAGTTGTTTCTTATAACTAGCCAGTTTTCTATTTTCAGCAGTCAAATATGTTTCTTTGAACTCAGCACTTGTTCAGAACTCATTGTAAGCACTACATAAGCTGCAGATTACTACAGCACTCAACTTTCCTCACTTGTCTAGTGGAAAGCAGTTTTTAGTACTTAATAAATAAGCACTTATCCAGGCATGTCTAAGGGTCAGCTCCCAGTGATTTCTCCTGTCTACCTGATGAATATGGGCATCTTGGGGCAATGCAGCAATTGCCTCATGTACACAGACAACCCTCTCCTCCTACCACCCAACACTACAACCTGTGAGAGATGCACTTAAATAGCCAAACTGGAAGCAAAGCTCTCTTCACCCAAGACTGGACTAGACAGTCAAGAGGAGAAGGTAAACACTTGCACCACACCACACTCATCACATAGTCCCTCAAAACCTACACCACCAAAACACACACATAGAAACACAAAACACACACCTACATTCGCAGAGGCTCTCAATAAAAACCTGCCCAAGCATCAGGGACATCCAAAGCATAAATTCAAGCAAACTCCACCCCCCCCCAACACAACCCAAATGACACATAGCCCACAAACTCAGTGTGCCACTCAACCACAGCCCATAAGGCATAACAACGTACCCAACACTCTAGTCATAGGTGACTCTATAGTCTGGCACACCGATGTTCCACTCACTAGACTAAACAAGGAGAAAGTTACTGTCAACTGCCTGTCAGGTGCCAGGATCCACCACATAATGCATGCACTCAGGTCACTCCACAATAAGTACAAATATGACACTGTCATTGTCCAGGTTGGTGTGAATGACCTGAGACATACCTCCCTGGACTACACGAAAAGAGACATGGAGGAGCTCTCCGATCTTGTATCCCAGGCAGGTATGACCCTATCCCTGAGTAGCATCCTGCCATCACCCAGAATGATACCACAGTACAAGGACAAAATGATTGACTTCAACAATTGGCTAAGCTTCTGGTGTCATACTAAGGGGATCCAGTATTTGTCTGCCTGGAACAACATGATCGACAGTCCACAATGCTTTGCCAGAGATGGCCTGCACCTGTCGCCCTTAGGATTCCGGATACTGGCTAAGGCTCTTGCCACCCCTATAGTGCCTTTTTTAGGCAAGGTTCAAATGACAAATTCACCACCGTAACAGGTACAAGCAAGCAAAATCTGAGGGTAATGCTACTCAATGCTAGAAGTCTAAACCTCAAAATGCAATCACTCGAGGCACTCCTTAAAAATGGAGAACACTGACATCTGTGCAGTGACAGAGACCTGGTTCAAAGCTCCAGAGAGCACCCCTGCATTACCAGGCTTCAATTCATACCACACCTTTCGGCCACCTAACCCAGAAAGAAGCACTAAAGGCGGAGGCGTGTCCATATTCATTAAGGATATCCACACCTCCGGGCTAGTTGCACAGCATAATGCATCCGAGATTATCCAAGTGCAACTAACTCTGGGCAAGACCGCAATACAAATTGTAGCTTGCTACAGACCCCCCACCATGCCCCAGGATTCACACTCCTCATTTCTTGATTCACTGGAAAGTATTAGGGTGCAACCCAACACCCTAATAATGGGCGATTTCAACTACCCCACCATTAACTGGGAAAACTACTCGTGTACCAACTCTTTTGCTCAACGTTTTCTAGAATTCATAAATTCCAACGCCTTGGATCAACTTATTCACACACCCACCAGGGGCGGCAATATCCTAGATCTGGTCATTACCAACATGGGAAACCGGTGTTCCACAACAGAGGTCAATTCCTCGTTGGTCAAATCCGACCACAAGCTAATCAGCCTAGACATCCACATCCCATCCCCAGCCCCAATTAGGGAAACCATCGTAAAAAACTTCTCCACAGCCAGCTTCACACTTCTTAAGACAGAAGTGGCAAACTTCATGACACCCATGCAGACGGACAATAGAGGTATGACTGTCGAATCCTATACAAATGCACTTTATAAGCACTTACATGAGTGCATGGATCATGCTATCCCTAACAGAACCAAGATGTTATCCTCCAAAAAAAGGAAGCCAATCTGGTGGTCCTCTGCCATAAACAAACTCTACAACAGAAGAAAAACTATTGCAAAAACGAGTAAAATCCCATGACTGGAGGAACTCCCTGGTCAACCTCAGTAAGAAGCTGAGATCCCTCATAAAATCCTCCAAAGCTAGTTACGAAAACAAAATTGCCACTGACTCTAAAGACAACCACAATGTATTCTATAGCTATGTCAAGAATCTAAATGGGAACACTCAGATCTGCTCTGAGTTAGAGCACAATGGCACTAAATATACAGAACCAACTGATATTGCCAACATCCTAGCAGATAGGTTCAGTGCTAACTTTACCTCACTCTCACCCCCTAGAAGACCCATCACTATACCGGAAGAATGCAAAGTTCCTATAATCACGGCTGCACAGGTAAAAAACACACTCTACAAAGCCAAGAACACAGCATCCATGGGACCTGACAATATCCCAGGCTGCGTTCTACATGAACTACAGAATGAACTGGCACCCTACCTAAGCACCAAGTTCAATCATTGCCTCACCTCAGGCTTTGTACCCACTGAATGGCGCACCGCAATGGTTATCCCACTCCACAAAGGGGGGAGCCACGACGGACCCCGGGAACTACCGCCCCATTAGCCTGACGAGCCTGGTCTGCAAGGCCATGGAACGTATCATCGTGGAACTCAAACAAAGACATTGGTAATCTCCAAACTCTGGACCCTACCCAGTTTGGATTTGTAAAAGGCAGATCATGTCTCCTAAACCGGATTGACTTCTTTGAAGCAGTCACAAAAGACATAGATGAGGGTAAAATGGTTCACACAGCATATCTAGATCTCGCCAAGGCTTTCCACACCATCCCCCACTCTGGAATTATAGATAAGCTCACTAAACTAGGTATAAATCCCTATGTCACAAGATGGGTTGCCAACTGGCTCACGGGCAGAACCCACACTGTGAAAGTAGCGGATTCCAAATCTGACATCAGACCAGTGACAAGTGGAGTACCACAGGGTTCCGTCCTGGGTCCTTTCCTGTTTGGTACCTACATCTCTGAAGTACAGGCCAACAAAGAAGGTCTTTGGCTAACAAAGTCTGCAGATAACTGCAAACTAGGAGCCATAATCAAAACTCCTAACGATGTGGACAAACTACAAAAGGGCCTCACTGAGACAGATACCTGGTGTCAAAGCCATGGCCTGAAGCTCAATGTCAAAAAGTGTATGGTCATCCCCTTTGGTAAAAACTCTGTACCCATGAACTACCACATAGCTGGTAGTCTACTTAATGCCGAAAATGTGATGAGACTTTGGGACACAGGTGGACAGTAGTCTCTCCTTTGATAATCACATCGCCACAGTGGTCAGGAAATCCTTCTATGTGGCTCATCTCATCGCAAAAGGATTCTCATCCAGAAAAAAAAGAGGTCATCGTTCCCCTCTACTCATCACTCATTAGACCCATTATAGAGTACAACGCCCCTTTTGGTATGTACCACACAAGACATCTACAACAACTGGAAAGACCACAGAAATACCTCACAAAGAGGATTACTGGCCTCAAACAGATGCCCTATGCAGACAGTCTCAAAAAACTACAGCTTTACTCCATCGCATATCGCCTACGCAGGGGCGATCTCTGCCTAACATACAAAGCTATGTCAAACCCAGAGCTGTTTGACATGAGCCACTTAAAGAAATCCCAATCCCTCCGAGCTACATGCTCTAGGGATCTAAACCTTGTCACCACAATAAACAGAACATGCTGGAGGGATAGATTCCTGTCCCAGAGACTTCCCATACTCTGTAACAGACTACCTGTCTATGTCAAACAGAGGTCCTCATTAGCACTCTTCAAGATGACTGGATGGGAAATGGGAAATTCACCCCGGGGATCACTTCTGTGGCTCTGCTCGACAGGGGCACAGGAAAATAAATTTCTTGGGTGGCGAAAGCCAGGATACATTTTGGGCCCTAGGGCCGATAGCCTAGTACCTACCTATGAACCTATGAACATGACATGACATCTCCTCCCATTAGGGAACCTCTACACAAGGATGCACCTAGCAAAAAAAAAAAAAAAACTCCCCTTCCATTTGTGGTGGAGTCACACCTACAAACAAGCTAAGACACAATGTGTTAAAACATGTAATACTATCAAGCTGCACCCTCTATTACATGTAGCAAAGGTCACCACCCAGCCACCATAAGGGGGAAAGAGAATGGATAAGATATACAAACTGCATAGTGCTCTCACACACAAACTGACAAGGTTGCGCATCTGTTTTCCACTTACTTTAAGAGATTGTTTGCTAAAAGGGAAGAACCAAATATGGGTTGACTGCTGACTAGAACTTCCAGCAGTATTCAAAACTCCAAAATACATAGAGGGACGAATCAGAAAACCCAGCCAATAGAAGGAAGGCAGCCAAATCCTAAAAGCACCAACATGACAAAAGGTCTAATATTTGAAGTTTGAACAGTTGTTTGTCTTTTCGGCTTTTCCCGGTTATGGATCGCCACAGCGGAACTCCGGTCCGCTAATGATTGGCAGTATAAACACATGACTGATCAACTGAGTGATGCAGATTTCTGCAACCAAATTTCTTTCAGAATAGAGTAAATATAAAATCCATCCTCTTTTGAGAAAGGCTCTTTAAAAACAATGAGCATATTTGCAAATTGTTGCTATATAACCAGGTCTACTTGCTAAATGCCATTTGTTACCAGGGCAAAGAAGGTAAATCTATCTTCTTGATCTCCCACACCCTACGAATTTAACAATGCAATACACACACACACACACACACACACACACAGCTACCTTATAGAGGGAATTGATGCTCTGTCCAGAAACCTGGCATGCAACACTCAACAAATCAGTCTGATGCCAGAAATCTGCATCAGAGACAATTTATTGGAAGATGTGCCAAGATGCCATTAACTCCAAACCCATTATTTCAAAAAACAGGCAGATTAGCATATTAAAACAAACTCCCACATTCCAATGAGAAAACATATTTTTTAAGATGACAGACACAGAAACTCTCCCAAAAAAACATCAACCTAGGCTGGTGTCGCTTTCGTGGGTTCTGATTAAACAGCTTTATTCTAAACAAACACATCACTGTAAAGATTTATTGACTATGACTTAAGTAACATATTTAACCCCTTACTGCCTAACGTCCTTCTCTCCACCACCCACTGTCAAGACTTCTGGCAATTGAGCCTTCTTAGCTCCAGTTTGATATTTTTATCCTGGAAAAAATTATATATATATATATATATATATATATATATATATATATATATATATATATATACATACACACACACATACACGCACACATACACATACATACATACATACACACACACATATACATACACACACACATATATATATATATATATATATATATATGGATTCACTTCATAACACTGAAACTTCAAAATACTGAAAATGACAAAACTTCATAATACTGAAAACCAAAATACTGAATACTCAAAATACTGAAACTCAAAATACTGAAAACACATATTATGCGTAAGCTTAAACAACATAAATCATAGCAATTTCTACCAAATATATGCAGGCAAGCCCCCTACACCCCTCACACACCCTGGTAATTATATATATATCTACTCCAAGATTACACTTAACTACACTATGTGCAATCTTGGAGTTGATTTTCAATTGGTTTCAGTATTTTGAAGTTTCAATGTTATGAAGTGAATATATATATATATATATATATATATATATATATATATATATATATATATACACACACACACACACACATACACATGCATACACATATATACACACACACACACATATATATATATATATATAAACATAAAAAAATGAACAGAAAGGCAACCAAAATCACCACAGAACACAACCACGTCGTAGAAACAAAAAGCAGTAGTGATTACCAAAGCTGCAGTCACTGGCATAAAATCCTTTAATGAAATGCGTTGGTAAAACAAAACATAAATGAGCTCTTTCGGACTCAAACTAAGTCCTTCAGCAGATGTGAACTATACTTGCACGATGAACGTCTTTAGCAAAAGAAAGCAGATTCATTCTCAAGCTATCTTTGAGACTCAGTAAAGACCGCACTGCTCATCAGACCAGGTAGAATAAGTTGTAACAGCTTTCACGCAAATAACAGGAAAGTTGTCACTGAACCTTCGGTTAGAATTTCTTCACCTCCATACACAAGTCTCGCACTGCTGGATGTACTGAGTTGCTCATTTGTTCTCACTTTTGCAAATGTGTCCATTGACATAACACTGCGCTTTGACCCAGTGTCCACTTTGAGCTCTATGAATTTTACATTGATCCTGACCGTACAAAACACTTCATTCCTTGCTAAGTTTATGCATCAACTATTTCTCCAAGTACTGATACACTATCTACATAGAAAGCTGACTTTCGGTTCTACTTGAACAACTTGCTTGTTTGTGCGACCCTTCTTTACAACTGAGTGAGGTTTGCTTGACTTGCACAACTTTTGAAAATGGTTCCATTTCTTACACGTGTGGCATTGCTGTCCATATGCTACACACTTCTTTCTTTTAGATTCATGATTTGCACCACAATTGCAACAGTTATACAATTAGACCTTGGCTTTACTGACTCCTGTTTGTGTTGCACTGGACTTGCGTTGTACTGGACTTGTGGTGAAGATTACACTTTTTCTAGAACTTTCTGGAAAGCTGCACACTTTCTTTGGAAACCCCTGTGGCTGTTCCTTGCTTAGGCCCGTTTCTACCTGCCACGTGTTGCATACTATCTATGTTGGCTCTGAAGCTCATTGAAACCATGATCTTGTCACTTGCAAGCATATTTTTATGTCTTTCAGTCACCTCTTGAATCTGACAAATCTCTACCACTTTACTTAATGTCAAATCACTGCCATGAAGCAAAATCTTTCTCACTGCAGCACTATTAATATCACACACAAGTCTGTCCTTTATCAGCTCATCCTTTAGATCATCGAACCGACACCTCTTTGTTCAGTTTCTTAAGTCAGTTACGTAAACTGCAAATGTCTACCCTGGTTTCTGGTTCCTTATGTAAAAGAAACGCCTCTCTAAATGTAATGTTAGTCTGTGTATTGCACATTTCTCTGAACTTGAGCTTGAAACACTCGGGATCTTCCCTTGATTCAGCTTGCACAACAGTATGGAGGTCAGCACCTTCAACTTCATACACTGCTGGTGCATACACAAATGAATGCTCTTTTTCTATGGATTCTGATCCTGCTAGGTTTAACAAAACGAATGCCCTAGTATGTGCATCTTTATCTGCATAAGCTGCTTGTACAAAAATATACTCCTGTTCAAATATTCTCCAGCGCTCTGCAATATTCTGATCAAACACAAGTGGTTAGAGTTTTTGAAATCATCTGCCATACTGACACACTCCAGCTAGGAGTCTTACAATAAAGCACAAATATATGCACACACACGTGCGTAGGTAATTGGCATAAACACAATTAGCACAATGCTCTTTTTGTATTTTTACACTTCTACTTGCTCTCTTTAAACTTGTCAGAATTATGCAAATGAACAACCTCACAGTACTCTCTAACAACTGAACTTTGCAGAATAACTTCTTGGGCTTCTCAATACTTTATGAGACACTGCGAAGTAGCTCTTTAAATTTCTCGATATTTTATGGAGCTTTGCAAAATATTTTTCGGACAGTTTGATGCTTTGCAAACCCTTCGACTGGTAAAGGCAAAAATGCTAAAGTAATTTACTATCATCTGCCATGCTTGCAGAATCTGCAGAAGCACATTTGAAATCAATAAAGACTGAGATGGTAAAGTCATGTACACTGAAATTGTGCAAGACAGAAATGCAAAAGTCACTTGCTTACAAAATCGGTAAAGCAGAAATGCCAAGGTTATACACTTTCAAAACTTCGGAATTGGTAAAGTCATAAATGCTAAGATTATTTACTCTTGGAATTGGTAAAGGTAAAAATGCTAAAATAATTGCTCAGGGCTTTGTCGATGAAGGCAGGCATGCTACAGTCATACACCAATACTTTTTAAAGTTATCTCCTTAAGAAATATTCGAGAACTTTACATTGCAACTGGGTAATTCGCGAGCACTGTAACATTCTTGTAATCCCTTGTAACAAATATCTTTTATCAATGGAAGAAACATATCAAGCAATCGTACAATATGAGTAAACTGGACTTGTGTTGCCCAAATTCAGTATAGTCTGAAGTATTTGCACTTAGCAAACAACCATGCAGTACGCTGAAATGTCCCCATAATGGCAGTGCCTTGCTAGGCAACTTTTGTACAGTACAAGAAGCACTCTATAGTAGTGTCACTTTGCGAGCAGACATACCCAGCTCAAAACTTTTCCTCAAACAAGTAGGCTTTGACTGGATTTTCTCGAAATAGTTGCACCTTGCACACACTGAACTCTTTGAAATGCATGCACAGTATTAAGAACACACTGTAAGCACTTTTACACACACTAAGATACTTTGAACAACTTTAATTACGCCCTTGTTGCAATATGAACTCGCAGTTATGCCCAAACACAGCACTTTACCTAAGCACAAGGCATTTATATCACGTTATCGAAAGATGAAAATAGCGAAGGCTATTTCATCAGCCTCAAAACATCTAAAACATGAAAATATCGAACATTCAGAACAGCAAATTTTTTTCCCATGGAAAAAATTCGCTGCTCCGAAACACATACACACAACACAAAAGCACATCAAACAGCAACCACACACATACACAAATTCCTACATCTAACGCTACACAAATTCCTACATCTAACGCTACACTAAACTAAACATACACTACTATCTACCCACTTACCTTAACCCAAACCCTAACCCTAAGGTCCGTCACTATCGCACACTCAACTAACCCGCGCCCTAACTCACTTAAACCGCCCCTAAACCTACAGTCTATCACTATCACACACACGCCTAACCCGCGCCCTAACCCTAAAGTGCAAACAATCGCACACTTACCTGAACCCAACCCGTAACTTTCCACCACAGCGCTAAGAATAGCTAAGCCACAGAAACGGTCAACCGAATTCTTTCCCCGAGGAAAGAATTCACTGTTTACAGCTATTCTTAAGCGCTTCTTCAAATAGTGTTCGATATCAGAACATTCGAAGTTTTAATACTTCGATGTTCTGATATAGACCCAACGCAAGCAGTCGGCTTGCTTTATTTGTGCTTACTGTGCCTTTTTCTATTTTCTTTTTATATTATTTTGCTCATTTAAGCCTTTTTATGCCCACTGTGCTTCTTTTGTGCTCAATTTACTCTAAACATGCCCAATTCTGCCTTGAACACACTCGTTCTGCCTACACATTCACTTTGCATTTTAAAGCCAGTCGTTTTATCAAACACCTTTATCTCAAACATTCTCTTTGATTAGTAAACTTTTTGTACTTTCTGCTTGTCTGATAATGCTGTTTGTGCCCTTGTAATGCCCTTTCTGCCTCTTTTCTACTTTGAGTATTTTTTTCTTTCATTACCTTTGATTTGTTCTGGTTTTGTTTGTACTGTTTTCTCTCATTTCTAACTTCTTTATCATCTCTACATGTCATGGCTCCAAATGTTCTTCCTCCGGGTTCTGACACTATGTCACCAGAGCTGTGGATGAAGGCAAGGTGGTTCATACAACCTACCTTGATCTGGCCAAGGCCTTTGATACCATTCCCCACTCAGGAATCATAGAAAAACTCACTAAGCTAGGCATCGACCCCTATAATCACTAGGTGGGATGCAAACTGGCTCACAGATAGAACCCATAGTATGAAAGTAGCTGACTCCAAGTCAGACTGTCGACCAGTCATGAGTGGACTCCCACAGGGTTCGGTCCTGGGTCCTCTCCTGTTTGGTATCTACTTCTCTGAAGTTCAGGCCAGCACGAAGGGACTGTGACTGACAAAGTTTGCAGACGATTGCAAGTTGGGAGTCATAATTAACTCCCTAAGTGATGCCGACATCCTACAGAAAGGCCTCACTGAGACCAATGACTGGTGTCAGAACCATGGCCTTAAGCTCAATGCCAAAAAATGTGTTGCCTTCCCCTTTGGGAAAAACCCGGCTCCCATGAATTACCACATCAATGGTAGTCCACTGAACACAGAAGGTGTCATGAGAGATCTGGGAACACAGGTTGACAGCAACCTCTCTTTTGAGCACCACATTGCCACTGTGGTCAGAAAGTCCTTCTATGTGGCACATCTCATTACTAAGGGTTTTGCATCCAGGAAGAAAGAGGTCATAGTCTCCCTCTACTCTTCCCTCATTAGGCCAATCATCGAATACAATGCCCCATTTGGCATATACCTCACTAGACACCTACAACTGGAGAGCCTGCAAAAATACCTCACGAAGAGGATCTTAGGCCTTAAACACTTGTCTGGAATTTATACGTGCACACCCAGCCTCGCAGGCTTCTTAAAGACAGCACACACGTTACACTCTGATCTACAGCTGGGGCAGAAGCTTGCACACCACATGATAAAGCACAGAAATGTCAAGCATACATGCCATGAACAAGGTAAAAGAGAGGCCCAGGCTGTGGAAGTGGTCTAAGGTTAAGGCATACAGACCTACAAATTCAAAGACTGAGAAGGTTCAATTCATCCAAGCTGAAAATTACTTGATGACACAAATCTGCAACTGAAAATGTTCTTGGCAGTCTCCAGGCTTTCTAAAAGTTCCAGTTAAAGGCATGGATTAACATCACTGGCAAAACAGAGAAACACGAGACTGTCCATTTTGCCTGGACTAGAACACTCTCTGCAGACAGAAAAAGCCAGGCTCATATCCAGGCCATCCTAGGCCACCAGTGGGTAACTGGTTAGCACAAAAGAGGTGCTAGGGAAAGCTGAAACAGCTACCCAGACTGGTGTTCATCCATTCAACGGAGCAGGGTTTTAAATAGGGATCACACCTTCTGTAGTTATGAACTGATTTCACCAAGCTACCACAACACTAGAAGAGAATTCTGAATGCAGTCAGAATGAAACTACAGTTCTCAGAGCTGATCTGTACTGTGGCAGATGTCTGGCAAGCAAATCCCACCTAGAATGTTACATCTGTGACATAATACCCCCTCCCTCCCCGAATTAGGACCGCTACCAGAGAGGCAATAAACACGGGGCCGGTCAAGTCTGCATGGCCTCAAAGAAGGAAGGGGCACATATCCCAGTGCTGCTCAGACACTAACCTAATGCCTAGCTATCAAACCCCAAAAGAGAATGATGGACTTCACGGTACTCCTCAAAAAGACTTCAGAGCTAAAAGCTTTTAACTTCCGGAAGTTGACATGCAATTGCTCTTGAAAACTGTTAATCCCCATAACCAGGGGTGCCCAAGAGTGACAGCTACTATCCTGACAAAGGGTTTATAAAGTACCTTCACAATACTAGCAGGAAAAAATATATATACCATCTCAAAGCTAATGCAGTAAGTCCAATAGGTCAACAGTTGGAAAGGATATAAAATCATGAGTAAATCTAAAACAGTAACGCCATGGAAATTTAAAATGCACTTCCTAATGGAGTTAATTTGGAGTCTGGTCAACAGGATGGTAGTATGACAGCAAAAATCCTGAAGCGAGCAAAAATGTTACAAGGTGCAACCCCCCCCAAAAAAAAGACTTTCCAAGCTCTGTTGGGTGAGGATGAGTAGCTGCACAGTTTCTACTCCCAAACCCACTATAATGGAAAAAGAAAAGAAAGAAAGGATTTCTCCCAATTAGCAGTCCCTGAGAGATTACAAATATGGATCACAGCCCAGCCTAGAGTATCAACAGAAGACCTGGGGGAATTACACCACCACTGGCAGTTACCACTTAAAGTACCTCAGCAAAGATCCTCAAGTAAATAAATTGCAAAAAGCAACACTATGAAGTGACACTCACTAATGTACCAACAGGCATAAAAACATCATATGTTTCAAACTGCTACCATCAAGAAATTGAAAATGATTACATGAAATCACAAAAAAAAAAAAAAACATGTACGAAGTTACTGAAGTCAACAATGGGCCAATACACCCCCTTCCCCCACACATACAGACTTCTATTGAAGCAGGAAAAATGCAAGTAAATCCTATCCTGCTGTTTAGATCCAGGAGGTACATGGCCTCCTGGTAATAAAGGGACATCTGCAGGACAGCTAGCAGAGCACTAAGTGTGGTATGCATAAAAACACAGATGTCGGAATACTCAGATTCCTCTGCCACTTGGGTTCACATATGAAGCAAATCAATGCATCTCAAAGAGCAGATACAGTGGAGTTACTGGTTGCATGTGTGAGGATACAGAAAGGCACATAGATATCATAAATGGGGAAAGAGTTACCTGCACAGAGCCTGGAGTTTGGCATCAGATGATACTGTCCAACAATACTCATTCAGCTGGGTTCTGCCCCCACCAGGTGCTCAAGACTGCAAAAACAGAAGCCAGACAGGGAGAACCGGTAGTGCTTTACAAGGCTGGTTTGGTCATTAAGCTGCACTATGAGTATATAAATTAAGTGTGTTTCAGCATTTAAAATGCTATTTTCTGTGTGCTTTTAGTACTAAAGGTGTAAGTAACCATTGTCTTTGGAAGGATGACTTTTAATCTAGCAAAGAGTGAAAACAACATGTTTAACAAAGCTGGATATGAAGGGCATCTGTTCAATGCTGAAAAACAGCCTAATGAGGAAAAGAACTGGCCACCACTCCATAGTGCCTTTTTTAGACAATGTCAGTCTTCTAAGGTTTCCAGCTCAAGTAAACAGAAACCAGACAACAGCACTGAGGTATTGCTGCTCAATGCCAGGAACATTTAGTTGTCCTTGCAAAGTATGGAGTTTGTTACCAAGGAAAATGTCGAAAATGTCAATACATACATTGTCAGAGACCTGGTTCAAAACCACTCCATCAGTGCAAGGCTTCAATGCCCATTATTTTTACAGGACCACAGTATTAGAGAAATGCACTAAAGGCAGAGGTGTCTTCCATCACCCCCTCCCCCATTTTCTACATGGGGTCAGGGTATTATGTTAACTCTAGCCATCTCTCTTTATTCGATGCCACACTCCCACCTTCTTTGACATTCATGCCCGACTGTCGCAGATCTTTCACACAATCCAGCTACCTCTTTGCTTGATGTCTTTGTTTCCTCTTACCTTATGCTCGTCTGTCCCAAATCTTCTTCACCAGATTGTCTTCTGCATGTGTCCAAACCACTATAATTTGTTTTCTTTAATCTTTTCTGCAACTGCAGCCACTTTGGCTTCTCCTCTTATGTCCTCATTTCTTTGTCTCTCCCACAGTGTGCATCCTACCACCCGTCTCAGACACTTAATTTCCATCACCTCTAGCTTCCTCATGTGCTCTGCCTTTACTGCCCAAGTTTCTATATCCTACAGTAGTACTAGCTGCACCACTGTCTTGTACACCTTACTTTTCAGCTTCTTTGGGATTCTGTCATAATACTACACCCGCGACTCTATGCCAATTGGCTGCAGCCCGTCCAGTTCTAGCTTTGACCTCTTCATTCAGACTTCCCTTCTCCTCAACCACCCCTCCCAGATAGTAAAACAGGTAAACAGCTGCAGTTATCCTTCCTTCTTTCTCAGTTCTCAGCTTCTTCTGATTTCCCCAATTTGCTGCCATTACCACAGTCTTCTCTGCTTATTTTCATTCCATGTGCCCTCAGTTTTGCATTCCATTCCCCTATCCTTTGCTAAAGTTCTTGCTTAGAGTCCACCTGTAATGTCACACATCTGCATACAGCAACTTTGAGCTGTCTGCTCTGACCTGTTTGCTAATGTAGTCCATCGGTCCGGTATGAACAGCAGTGGGCTCAGAGCTGAATCCTGATGCACACCCACTCCCACTAGGAGCCCCTGTATGAGGCCGAACATTGTTCATACTTGAGTTATTGGATCCTTGTACACAGCCTGCGCTAATTCTACCAATGTTTCTGGGACTTTGAACCACTTGGTGTATTGCCCAAAATCAGCTTTCTTGGGACCCTGTCATATGCTTTCTCCAAGTCTAGGAATGCTCAGTTGGACTCTTTCCTCATCTCTAACTTCCTCTCAACTATCTGTCTCACTGCAAATACTGGATCAGTTGTGCTGCATCCTGATCTGAATTCAAACTGCTCATCTCCCATCTTACTTTCTACTACTCTGTGTAGCAGTTTATCACCCTCTCCAGAACTTTCATGTAATGTGACAAGAGCTTGATGCCTCTGTACTGCCCACACTTGTGGATGTCAAAGGTCTGGAACTCCTTCACTTCCAACTTATCCTGGGTAGGGGATAGCCATTGGGACATTGTTACCCCTTCCACTGAGATGTCAGTCTGAGCCTCACTGAGGTGATCAGTCACCAGATCCCCCTCAGACTCCTCCTGCCACCCACTGCAAATACTCAGCACAAGGGCCTCCCTATCGTGGTAAAGCTTCATCATGTTAACATGGTACAGTTTGTGCTCCTGCCTAGCAGTTTCACCATGTAGTCATCATCACTGACCTTCCTTATCACTTTGAAGAGTCCTTCCCAAGCTGCTTGCAGCTTATTGTGTCCGACAAGAATGAGCACCATAACCTGCTGTCCCACAGCATACTCTCAGGCTCGAGCATTCCTTACATACCAGACCATTTTCTGCTGTTGGACTCCTGCCAGGTTCTCCTGGGCAAAGCCCATGAGCTCCCCAAGTCTTGTCCTGAGGTTTAGGACATGTACCACAACAGCCTCCTTGCAGGATTCACACACACCCTTCCATTCATCAAGAATCAAATGCAAGGGCACCCCTCACTCAATTACCCATACAGCAACTCAAAAAGGTGAAAAACGTGTGGATTCTTGGGGTACTTCTCTGTATGCAAACAGCAGATGGGGCAAACATTTGTCCCACTCTCTCAAACTGCCCTCAGCATGGTCTTCAGTGTAGAGTTTAACTTCTCTACAAGACCATTAATCTGGTGTAGTCTAAGTGCTTCACCCCACAGTGCTTCCACAGAAAAGCCAACATGTCTTACATGAAATTGGCACATCTGTCAGTATTTCTCTGTGGGAAACCTACCCTACTGAAAATATTTAACAAACATTTAGTCATCTACTGAGGCAGAGAAGGAGGCAGAGCCACTGCCTAAGGGTATCCAGTAGCATAATCTACTACCACTAGGATATATTTCTTCCCTGTGGAACTTGGGAGTATGGAGGCCCCACAATATCCGCAGCTATCCTCTGAAACAGTTCCTCAATCACAGGCAAAGGCATCAAAGGAGCTTTGAACATGTCTCCTGCCTGCCTACTTTTTGGCACTGCTCACAGGTTCTGTAGCACCCT
Organism: Protopterus annectens; assembly: GCF_019279795.1. NCBI lineage: Eukaryota > Metazoa > Chordata > Ceratodontiformes > Protopteridae > Protopterus > Protopterus annectens. The sequence continues at coordinate 451,850,580 of NC_056748.1, read as the reverse complement.
GTTACATCTCTTGCAATCCCATGCTAATAAAAGTTCTGTATAATACATTTCTAGGTGTGCTTTATACCCATATGACCTGCAAAAGGAATATTCATGGACCAGACGGTAGACTCTGGGCACTACCAACTGCTGTATTACCTCACCCTCTAGCCCTCCACAGGGGTCCCACTCTGTATACAGTAACCCTTTGTTCCAGTACACAGACTCCCCTTTTCTTTGAGAATCAGGTGCCTCCTTGGCTACCTCCCTCAAGACTCGTAATGAGGAGTCCAAGAACTGAGCCCATCTCAACTCTACCTTTGTGACCCTTCCAAGCTCCCCTTCCACAGGAAGTCTGGTATATTCTGACAGTAGTCAGCCTGGGCACTACCACTCACCTCTGCCCTTGCAGTCACCCTATCTAAGGAACATCAATACCTATCAGCAGCTGTGGGACATCTTCAGGGTCACTGCCAGAGGGTAGCTCCCTCCCTGAAACAGCCATATCACCAACCCTGGCTTCAGATGTAGAATCCATCCGGGTCTCCCCCTGAACCACATGCCTATCTCCAAGCCTGACTGCATGTAACTAGATGAACACAAGGTACTGTATTATCAAAAGCATTCCCTATCAAGTCATCTGCAGGGATATCCTCAAAACATACTTGCTTGCTTCCTTTTCCACTCTCCCAGTCAAGGTATACCCTGACCAAAAGGTATTTGGAATGGGGTACCTCCTACAGGTCTGACTGGAGTGGACTGCCCAAGCAAGTACTGCTCCTCTTGAACCATTGCAGGATTCAATGTGGTTACGTCTTCCATCTACTAAGATAGGATACAAACTCAGGTGATAGTCTGGTACCCTGTTGTCTCCAGACAACTTACCACTGGCATGATACTACTCCCACTTGTTGGCTCCCTCACCTTTTATTCCCCACTTTGCTTCTGTGAACATCTGTATGCTACAAGGCCCCTCTGATTACATTTAAAACATCTAAAAACTTTGACCCTGGCCATGTACTTGAACTAGTGGCTTCCCCTTTTACTGATGGTCTCTGTTAAGGTGGTTGAGGCTGCTGACCATGGGTTCCCCTATATCCATGTGCAGCACTGGGTATCCCATTGTGCAGTAGTACCCTGATTGCCTAGCAGGGATCCCCTTTTCTCCCCAGCTCATCTCCAGCTGAACTCCTGGTCTGCCAACCAGATTCTCATGTCCTCAGGCAAAGTGCTAAGGGCTTGTTCCCCTCATCAAATGGTCTGCAAGACTCTCAAAAGTGGTGACCTGACACCCATTCACCTACCTATTAAAATAAGTGCTTGGCTCAGCAATATAATCACATACACATCTGCTCTATGTCTATGCTCACAATTTTTTTCTGTAAACTTCAGGTGCTAACTTAAAACATTCCAATAAACATGTTTAAATTATAACACGGTTAAATAATCAATATGAAACAATTTAAAAACAGCAGTTAGTTTTACCATGGAGTAAGGGGGTCATGGACCATTCCCAGAGCCCTTGGTCAACGTCATACCATTTACATACTTTTATTCATATATCTGAAAAAGAGTATCAAAATTATCATCTTCTTTATACTGTGGAAGAAATTTACTGACCCTTGTTGCTTCTGGGGTTTGGTTATTCCCTTCCCCATTACCTCCATGTTCATATCAGTCAGCATGTCCCTCTCGTATTATTGCCGTTTCTCATTTTCTTCAGCCTCCAAATGTTGCAGTCTCTCTGCCAATTCTAAATCAATATGTTTTGCCTCCAGTTCAAGTCTCTAACTCCAGATGGGTTTTTAAGTCCTCTGAGAAAAAGGTGAACTGTCCTGTTTCTGAGGGCCAAACATCCCCATTACCAGACTGGTTGTCTTTCTGGCTGCTAGTCTGTGCTGCAGCTGTACTAAGGCTGAAATAATTTCTTCTTTACTCAGGCTAGCATGCACCAGTCCTTTGGATTTGCATACCTTATCTAACTGGTTCACTGTCAACTTGCCATAATCCTCTGCTGACATATTTGCCTACTTTCCTTGACTGAAAAAAAAAAAATACTGTTGCAAAAAATTAAACTATGCTTACCTTGTTGCTGCTGAGGGTACACACACCTTTAGTGACAGCTGCTTGCAGGCTACCAAAGTTTAATTAATATTCCACCACTGCTAAACAATATGTGACATCCCTCCTCTAGGCCAGTGATCAAGGAGCCTCAATCCTCACCACTGACACTAATTGGGAATGTTCACTGTGAAAAAAAATAAAATCAAGACACACAGCTATGCAGCTCTCTGCACCAAGTAGAATTTCCATTATTAGCACACAGGGAATGCACACGCCAGTCCTGAGGCTGGGCTTTCTCTCCAGGCTCCACATAAGCCACCCCTGACCACTACAGAGTGGAGCCCTTAGCTGTGTGTTCCAAGCCAAGTCCTCCACCACCCTCTCTGTGAATTCAATGCCCTCAATGTTCCTGTTCAAAGTAGCTGTCATACATAGAGATTTGATTTTCACATACACACCTTACCAGCTCCGCCACCTCCACCCAGACAGTTAAGTACATTTAGTGCCACCAAAACAACTGAAGTCAGCTACTTTGAGGCTTTTACCAGGGTACCCAATTACACTTATTAAAATTAATACTTATACAAATGGTAGTATTTAACCAAGCAGCAAGACTTTCAGGACCATGGAGCCACAGTGCCACTAAATAAATACAAGTACTCTCAAAGGTTAAATATTTTCTAAAAGACCAGCCACAATGAAAGGTTTAGATATATTTTATAAAAACGTGAAACCACTGAATATCTATTTAGAATAAACACAAGAATTTCAACAAAGGAAATAAAAAATAAAACAAGATGGAAAGACTCCGCTACAGAAAAACTACACTTAGCTAATCTCACTATATTTTTCTGACTGACTTAAGAATTACTGTCCCCTAGTTACTTACTAAAGCAAGGCAAGATTAACCTGGATGAGTGTCTTGTCAGGTCCAAGAGAGTGCACAACTTACACTTCTCACTAGTATTCAAATACAATTTTAGGGGTGGCTAAAGAATGACATCACATTTGGTCACCTGACTCTGGTCCCTACACTACCTTCTCACTAGAAACTGAGCCAGGATCTGGCACTGATGTGTCACAATACACACATAGAACTTTAGGCAAGGTTTATACATAATCTGGAAATTGTAAAAACAATTCCAACACTTCTACTCTTCCTGCAGAAGCGAACTTTTAAAAAAACCTAACCTGGCACAGTCTAACCTTCTCTTAATAGTGCGTTTGTTAAATCTAGCACAAGAGCGCATCCAACAACGCCGTGCTCAGGCCCTAAACAAGGTATACACAAGGTATGGTAATCCCTATGAGGTATCTGTTTCCCACAAGAAATACAGTTATTCACTTTTCTGACATCGGTTAAATACTGAGGCAAGAAAAAACAAATATTCCCAACGGGTACTTAGCCAACTTTGATTCGGTCTGAAACTCCGACTTCAGAAAATTTCAGAACGCCAACCTGCACTCGCAAAACTGCTTCTGCATCGGACCATGCGGCAAAGACTGAGATATGACGTCGGTCATGCGCATTAGTACCCTGGCGCCCTGACGTCAGACTAATGCGCCTTGACCGACGTCAGCCATATACTTTGGTATTCGGGCCGACTGGGACAGCGGACTACCCAATGGTTAGGACTGCAGCAATGTGGAATGAAGAACATCAGCCTAATGAGGAAAAGAACTGGCCACCACTCCATAGTGCCTTTTTTAGACAATGTCAGTCTTCTAAGGTTTCCAGCTTAAGTAAACAGAAACCAGACAACAGCACTGAGGTATTGCTGCTCAATGCCAGGAACATTTAGTTGTCCTTGCAAAGTATGGAGTTTGTTACCTAGGAAAATGTCGAAAATGTCAATATATACATTGTCAGAGACCTGGTTCAAAACCACTCTATCAGTGCAAGGCTTCAATGCCCATTATTTTTACAGGACCACAGTATTAGAGAAATGCACTAAAGGCAGAGGTGTCTTCCATCACCCCCTCCCCCATTTTCTACATGGGGTCAGGGTATTATGTTAACTCTCGCCATCTCTCTTTATTCGATGCCACACTCCCACCTTCTTTGACATTCATGCCCGACTGTCGCAGATCTTTCACACAATCCAGCTACCTCTTTGCTTGATGTCCTTGTTTCCTCTTACCTTATGCTTGTCTGTCCCAAATCTTCTTCACCAGATTGTCTTCTGCATGTGTCCAAACCACTATAATTTGTTTTCTTTAATCTTTTCTGCAACTGCAGCCACTTTGGCTTCTGCTCTTATGTCCTCATTTCTTTGTCTCTCCCACAGTGTGCATCCTACCACCCGTCTCTTGTGTATGCATCCAATCTGGGCCTCATAGACACTTAATTTCCATCACCTCTAGCTTCCTCATGTGCTCTGCCTTTACTGCCCAAGTTTCTATATCCTACAGTAGTACTAGCTGCACCACTGTCTTGTACACCTTACTTTTCAGCTTCTTGGGGATTCTGTCATAATACTACACCCGCGACTCTATGCCAATTGGCTGCAGCCCGTCCAGTTCTAGCTTTGACCTCTTCATTCAGACTTCCCTTCTCCTCAACCACCCCTCCCAGATAGTAAAACAGGTAAACAGCTGCAATTATCCTTCCTTCTTTCTCAATTCTCAGCTTCTTCTGATTTCCCCAATTTGCTGCCATTACCAAAGTCTTCTCTCTGCTTAGTTTCATTCCATGTGCCCTCAGTTTTGCATTCCATTCCCCTATCCTTTGCTAAAGTTCTTGCTTAGAGTCCGCCTGTAATGTCACACACCTGCATACAGCAACTTTGAGCTGTCTGCTCTGACCTGTTTGCTAATGTAGTCCATCGGTACGGTATGAACAGCAGTGGGCTCAGAGCTGAATCCTGATGCACACCCACTCCCACTAGGAGCCCCTGTATGAGGCCGAACATTGTTCATACTTGAGTTATTGGATCCTTGTACACAGCCTGCGCTAATTCTACCAATGTTTCTGGGACTTCGAACCACTTGGTGTATTGCCCAAATCAGCTTTCTTGGGACCCTGTCATATGCTTTCTCCAAGTTTAGGAATGCTCAGTTGGACTCTTTCCTCATCTCTAGCTTCCTCTCAACTATCTGTCTCACTGCAAATACTGGATCAGTTGTGCTGCATCCTGATCTGAATTCAAACTGCTCATCTCCCATCTTACTTTCTACTACTCTGTGTAGCAGTTTATCACCCTCTCCAGAACTTTCATGTAATGTGACAAGAGCTTGATGCCTCTGTACTGCCCACACTTGTGGATGTCAAAGGTCTGAACTCCTTCACTTCCAACTTATCCTGGGTAGGGGATAGCCACTGGGACATTGTTACCCCTTCCACTGAGATGTCAGTCTGAGCCTCACTGAGGTGATCAGTCATCAGATCCCCCTCAGACTCCTCCTGCCACCCACTGCAAATACTCAGCACAAGGGTCTCCCTATCATGGTAAAGCTTCATCATGTTAACATGGTACAGTTTGTGCTCCTGCCTCCTGCCTAGCAGTTTCACCATGTAGTCATCATCACTGACCTTCCTTATCACTTTGAAGAGTCCTTCCCAAGCTGCTTGCAGCTTATTGTGTCTGACAAGAATGAGCACCAAAACCTGCTGTCCCACAGCATACTCTCAGGCTTGAGCATTCCTTACATACCAGACCATTTTCTGCTGTTGGACTCCTGCCAGGTTCTCCTGGGCAAAGCCCATGAGCTCCCCAAGTCTTGCCCTGAGGTTTAGGACATGTACCACTACAGCATCCTTGCGGGATTCACACACACCCTTCCATTCATCAAGAATCAAATGCAAGGGCACCCCTCACTCAATTGCCCATACAGCAACTCAAAAAGGTGAAAAACGTGTGGATTCTTGGGGTACTTCTCTGTATGCAAACAGCAGATGGGGCAAACATTTGTCCCACTCTCTCAAATTGCCCTCAGCATGGTCTTCAGTGTAGAGTTTAACTTCTCTACAAGACCATTAATCTGGTGTAGTCTAAGTGCTTCACCCCACAGTGCTTCCACAGAAAAGCCAACATGTCTTACATGAAACTGGCACGTCTGTCAATATTTCTCTGTGGGAAACCTACCCTACTGAAAATATTTAACAAACATTTAGTCATCTATTGAGGCAGAGAAGGAGGCAGAGCCACTGCCTAAGGGTATCCAGTAGCATAATCTACTACCACTAGGATATATTTCTTCCCTGTGGAACTTGGAGTATGGAGGCCCCACAATATCTGCAGCTATCCTCTGAAACAGCTCCTCAATCACAGGCAAAGGCATTAAAGGAGCTTTGACCATGTCTCCTGCCTGCCTACTTTTTGGCACTGCTCACAGGTTCTGTAGCACCCTGTTACATCTCTTGCAATCCCATGCTAATAAAAGTTCTGTATAATACATTTCTAGGTGTGCTTTATACCCATATGACCTGCAAAAGGAATATTCATGGACCAGATGGTAGACTCTGGGCACTACCAACTGCTGTATTACCTCACCCTCTAGCCCTCCACAGGGGTCCCACTCTCTATACAGTAACCTTTTGTTCCAGTACACAGACTCCACTTTTCTTTGAGAATCAGGTGCCTCCTTGGCTACCTCCCTCAAGACTCGTAATGAGGAGTCCAAGAACTGAGCCCATCTCAACTCTACCTTTGTGACCCTTCCAAGCTCCCCTTCCACAGGAAGTCTGGTATATTCTGACAGTAGTCAGCCTGGGTACTACCACTCACCTCTGCCCTTGCAGTCACCCTATCTAAGGAACATCAATACCTATCAGCAGCTGTGGGACATCTTCAGGGTCACTGCCAGAGGGTAGCTCCCTCCCTGAAACAGCCACATCACCAACCCTGGCTTCAGATGTAGAATCCATCTGGGTCTCCCCCTGAACCACATGCCTATCTCCAAGCCTGACTGCATGTAACTAGATGAACACAAGGTACTGTATTATCAAAAGCATTCCCTATCAAGTCATCTGCAGGGATATCCTCAAAACACACTTGCTTGCTTCCTTTTCCACTCTCCCAGTCAAGGTATACCCTGACCAAAGGGTATTTGGAATGGGGTACCTCCTACAGGTCTGACTGGAGTGGACTGCCCAAGCAAGTACTGCTCCTCTTGAACCATTGCAGGATTCAATGTGGTTACGTCTTCCATCTACTAAGATAGGATACAAACTCAGGTGATAGTCTGGTACCCTGTTGTCTCCAGACAACTTACCACTGGCATGATACTACTCCCACTTGTTGGCTCCCCCACCTTTTATTCCCCACTTTGCTTCTGTGGACATCTGTATGCTACAAGGCCCCTCTGATTACATTTAAAACATCTAAAAACTTTGACCCTGGCCATGTACTTGAACTAGTGGCTTCCCCTTTTACTGATGGTCTCTGTTAAGGTGGTTGAGGCTGCTGACCATGGGTTCCCCTATATCCATGTGCAGCACTGGGTATCCCATTGTGCAGTAGTACCCTGATTGCCTAGCAGGGATCCCCTTTTCTCCCCAGCTCATCTCCAGCTGAACTCCTGGTCTGCCAACCAGATTCTCATGTCCTCAGGCAAAGTGCTAAGGGCTTGTTCCCCTCATCAAATGGTCTGCAAGACTCTCAAAAGTGGTGACCTGACACCCATTCACCTACCTATGAAAATAAGTGCTTAGCTCAGCAATATAATCACATACACATCTGCTCTATGTCTATGCTCACAAATTTTTTCTGTAAACTTCAGGTGCTAACTTAAAACATTCCAATAAACATGTTTAAATTATAACACAGTTAAATAATCAATATGAAACAATTTAAAAACAGCAGTTAGTTTTACCATGGAGTAAGGGGGTCATGGACCATTCCCAGAGCCCTTGGTCAACGTCATACCATTTACATACTTTTATTCATATATCTGAAAAAGAGTATCAAAATTATCATCTTCTTTATACTGTGGAAGAACTTTACTGACCCTTGTTGCTTCTGGGGTTTGGTTATTCCCTTCCCCATTACCTCCATGTTCATGTCAGGCAGTCAGCATGTCCCTCTCGTATTGTTGCCGTTTCTCATTTTCTTCAGCCTCCAAATGTTGCAGTCTCTCTGCCAATTCTAAATCAATATGTTTTGCCTCCAGTTCAAGTCTCTAACTCCAGATGGGTTTTTAAGTCCTCTGAGAAAAAGGTGAACTGTCCTGTTTCTGAGGGCCACACATCCCCATTACCAGACTGGTTGTCTTTCTGGCTGCTAGTCTGTGCTGCAGCTGTACTAAGGCTGAAATAATTTCTTCTTTACTCAGGCTAGCATGCACCAGTCCTTTGGATTTGCATACCTTATCTAACTGGTTCACTGTCAACTTGCCATAATCCTCTGCTGACATATTTGCCTACTTTCCTTGACTGAAAAAAAAATACTGTTGCAAAAAATTAAACTATGTTTACCTTGTTGCTGCTGAGGGTACACACACCTTTAGTGACAGCTGCTTGCAGGCTACCAAAGTTTAATTAATATTCCACCACTGCTAAACAATATGTGACATCCCTCCTCTAGGCCAGTGATCAAGGAGCCTCAATCCTCACCACTGACACTAATTGGGAATGTTCACTGTGGAAAAAAATAAATCAAGACACACAGCTATGCAGCTCTCTGCACCAAGTAGAATTTCCATTATTAGCACACAGGGAATGCACGCTCCAGTCCTGAGGCTGGGCTTTCTCTCCAGGCTCCACATAAGCCACCCCTGACCACTACAGAGTGGAGTCCTTAGCTGTGTGTTCCAAGCCAAGTCCTCCACCACCCTCTCTGTGAATTCAATGCCCTCAGTGTTCCTGTTCAAAGTAGCTGTCATACATAGAGATTTGATTTTCACATACACACCTTACCAGCTCCGCCACCTCCACCTCCACCCAGACAGTTAAGTACATTTAGTGCCACCAAAACAACTGAAGTCAGCTACTTTGAGGCTTTTACCAGGGTACCCAATTACACTTAAATTAATACTTATACAAATGGTAGTATTTAACCAAGCAGCAAGACTTTCAGGAACATGGAGCCACAGTGCCACTAAATAAATACAAGTACTCTCAAAGGTTAAATATTTTCTAAAAGACCAGCCACAATGAAAGGTTTAGATATATTTTATAAAAACGTGAAACCACTGAATATCTATTTAGAATAAACACAAGAATTTCAACAAAGGAAATAAAAAATAAAACAAGATGGAAAGACTCAGCTACAGAAGAACTACACTTAGCTAATCTCACTATATTTTTCTGACTGACTGAAGAATTACTGTCCCCTAGTTACTTACTAAAGCAATGCAAGATTAACCTGGATGAGTGTCTTGTCAGGTCCAAAAGAGTGCACAACTCACACTTCTCACTAGTATTCAAATACAATTTTAGGGGTGGCTAAAGAATGACATCACATTTGGTCACCTGACTCTGGTCCCTACACTACCTTCTCACTAGAAACTGAGCCAGGATCTGGCACTGATGTGTCACAATACACGCATAGAACTTTAGGCAAGGTTTATACATAATCTGGAAATTGTAAAAACAATTCCAACACTTCTACTCTTCCTGCAGAAACGAACAAGCCATTCTCTGGCACTCCCATGGTAGCAATTAGCTTACCACTAAGGGCAGTAAAGCAGGATCCCAACCCAGGCTTTTCACAGACATTGAGTTGCTGGTTGCATTCAGACCTGTGAGAAAATCTTTATGGCCTAAATCAAGTCATGTAATTTAGGCAATTGTTCTTAATGATAGCTGGGCTGAGCTTAACCCTTTCCCTTCCAGTATTCTCTGTTAAAATATATACATTTGAGTTACAACAATACAGTCTGATATACAAGTATTTTTCTTTTCTGTCCAGCAGGACCCACTGTTGATACATTTTTAACATAAGCATCTGTATAAATCAGTTTGATATTCAAATGACATAATTCTTTACAAAATTCCAGCTAGCTATGCTGGCATATGTCACACATGCACTGCCCTACTCCCCCTGGCACAGCTGGCAGTACCTCACATCACAACCAGCACCTACGCAATCCTCAAAACAGAAGCAGGACTACTAACTCACTATAGCAATGCCTTTCTCACTTCATTCACTATCACCTTCATATCTTGGCAGGCATTAATGGCCTAACATTAAAAAAGCTTGTTCTTTAATGCAACCATACCACTAATGTATGTTTGTTTACATCTTCAGCTGACACTACCATTTATTTTCCTCTCTCATGTCCTTCTACAACATTCCCATCTTTCTAATAACCACCAAAACAACTCTCTCTATCCATGTCCTTAAGCTTACCTTCTACTCGTATTATTCTATTCTCTATTTTGGCAGCAGAATGCTCTCTCATTTCTCACCATGTGTTACTAAAATAGTCAATATCTTGAAAACTATGTTATTAGTTTACTTGAAATAGACTATCAACTTCTGGAAAGTATCTTGCCACTTGCAGTTCAAATTGCATTCTTAATCATGATTCATCGTAGTAATACTCTGAAAACATTTCTCAATTTGTTTGCATTTCACCAGTTGTGGGTATTTTCTCTCCTTGTATATATGATTTACTTGTAAAATGTGTTGTGTGTTTTGTAGAACCTTTCTCCCCAGTTCACTGTAAAAAAAAAGACCTGTTGAATTGTTGTATACAATTACTCATCAGCAAATACTGTTAAATGTTTTCTGAATCTGTTGTGGAGCTTTTCTCCCCGGGAATCCACTTCAAAATGGGCCACTGATTCAGTCAGACTCTCCTGTTTAAGACTCTCCTATTTACCATTACCAAAGGACAAATAAAATAAATATTCTGTCAAACCTATTACACATTTATAAGTTCAATGGTGTCAAACACCATCTCAAGGGACACTTATTTTTTTTTTGCAAAGTTAACAGGATATGCCAGAGGACTAGGCATGTGTCACAAATAATTTCACTGCTATTGAACCCATCTCCCATTCCACATAAACCAGAATACCTCACTTACTCTATTCAAATATAATTTGAACAAATGAACAAGTAAACTGGAACTCCCAGTTTAGCACCACTGGTACTCAATGACAGGGGAAACTTGTACAACATATACTTGCTTGGCCTACCAAATATACGGCCAATTACCATGGGAGTGCAAGGCTAGGCTTCTTAAAATACTCACAGATCAACAGCATAGTAAGTGCGTATGAAACTATTAAGCTCAAACTAGTTCTGTGAAGTTAGCATGTAGCAGAATTGGATTGCGAAACGCATCATGGCCAAGGGAGAGACATTATACGGATTTCCAACTCACAGAAGCAAACTAATACTGATTGCTACAGCTTGCCACCCCCTTCTTCCCTAAAACAAACCCAAATTTCTCATCATTAACATTCTTATCATTTATCCCAAAAATACTAATCATTCTACATGGCTTCAACCTTAATTATTCTGGTCCTCTTTCATCAGAAATGGGTACTTAGTAGACCTCCTGTAACCATATGCTTTTCTTAAATGACTCTAATACAGCAGCCATAAACCTAAACAACCTACCCTACTACAAGACAAATTATCCCACCTTATCCACAGGCTTTATAAATAAACTAAAATTGAATGACCATCCACCCTCCCTGGATCTGACAACATAAACACCTGGTTCATACATCACTGCATTGATCTAGGTCTTCCTCTTTTCCACATATACACTCTATGTCTCACCCAAATCATCATGCCACAGATTTGGAAAACTGCTCTAATTAAACCCCTCCCAAAGCAAAACCAACCCAAACGTTACCTCTCACTTCCATCCACTATTCATTCTTTCTATTCTGGGCAGATTTTTAGAAGAAGCTTCACACCCAACTCTGTCTTTATCCAACAATACCATTTTCTCTCCCCAATTAACATAAATTCTGGGGTAGGATGAAGCACTATGGCAGCACTTTGGCCTTTAACTGATGACAGCCTGCAAAAAGCTGACTGAGGCTTCCTTAGATTTGCCCTGTTTATAGACTTGACAAAGTTATTTGATCTCAATGACCACAGTATTCTCAAAAAACTAATTAAAACTGGTATTAATCCAGATGCTGATCCCTGGTTTAACACTTCAGAGTTAAATAGTATCCTCCTAATCAGGATATTTACCTATTAATACCAATGTGTACTACAAGGATCCTTTCTTGGACCCTTCCTCTTCTCCATATTCATTAACAAAATTTTTTGTGACCCCCCCCCCCCCCAATCTCCCACTCATCATGTATGCAGATGGCCTGGTCATTTACCATTCAGATCACTCTCACCTTAACATTCTATGCCAGCTCTAATCTAAATTACAAGAGCTCCATCAAGGATTCATAAACCATAAAGTACTTTTCAGATTCTACAAGATAAAATGCTTTATGTGACTCCCAGAAAATTCACCAAGCTCCTGATTCTATCTTTAACTTGCAGAATCGTTACATAGAAACAACATCCACCTTCAAATACATGTAGCAAAATCAAAGGAACACCACTGAAGAACGCTCCAAAACCACAGAATAGGAGTCAGAAAAAAGGGAGCGCTATACCACAGACATAAAAATTACTAAGAACTTTAATAACAAAACAAAAAACAGGATACGCGCTTTAATAACAAAACAAAAAAACAGGGTAAGTTTTAAATGCAGTAGTTTTTTATTTTATATATTTTTGTCTTTGCTGGAAATGGGGTTTTTGTTTGAGTCTATGTTATCTAAGGGGGCCATGTGATGGTTGTGACTGAATTGCTTACTTAATCATTCTAATTATTGCTTAATTGATTTGCTAGGATGCTTTTAAATAGGTTGATTTTAGCATTTGCCAGCAGGATCTGAAGAAGGCACACGCCAAAAGCACTTATCCTGTTTTTTTGTTTTGTTATTAAAGTTCTTAGTTGCTTTTACGTCTATGGTGTAGTGCTCCTTTTTTCCAACACCTTCAAATACATAGGATTATGGCTTGATCAGTCGCTAAACTTACATTTACACACAGAGCGAGAGCCAAAATAAATGTCTGGGCCAAAAAGAGTTCCCAGTTTCTATCTCAATAAGCCAATGGCAAAAACAGTTCTCCTTTCCCAACTTCAATATGGACTTCCCATTTTTGCTTCTGTCTACAAGAAAAATATCGCCACCGTCCAGACAATAACAGCATATGCCAATTCATTACAAACTCACCTCTCTGTGAGCATCACTGTATCAGCCTAGAAAAAGCCAAATGGCTACCCATAAAACAAAGATCTAACCTACTGTTACGATCCCAAATCTACAAACTACTTCCAACTTCACATGTTTACTCCTAGTGAAGTCAGATTTCATGAAAAACCCTTATACAACTAGAAATACTACTCGCAGGCCACACCAAATCTTGTTACTCCTAGAACCAAACCCCACAGTACCCCACATGCACTCTTCTCTTCGGCAACTTCTCTCCAATGACCTAAAGGAAATCAACACTTACTCCAAATTCAGAACGCAACTCAAAAAGAACTTCATCCAAGCCAAACGCTTCTGCTTCAACACAAGACATATCACCTAATACACTATCCCCACTTCCTTTCCAAGTTTTACTGAAGGTTGACACATTACATTTTTGTTTGATTTATAAATGTCTGTATACATGTGTATATATATATATATATATATATATATATATATATATATATATATATATACATATACATACACACACACACACACACACACATTATATATATTTATATACATCTATATAGGTTCATAGGTGGGTACGCTATCTGCCCGAAGGCATTAATAAGCCTAGCCAGAATGTGTTGGCTTTCGCCACCCCCTTAGATTAGGTTCTCTGTGCCTCTGTCCAGCAGAGCCACTGAAGTGATCCCCGAGGTAAACTTTGTTTCCCATCCAATCGTCAAGGTTTCTTTTGAAGAGTGTTAGCGAGGAGCTCTGCCTAATGTAGATTGGGATCTTGTTCCAAAGCATGGGAAGTCTCTGGAACAGGAATCTAACCCTCCAGCACATCCTATTTATTGTTGTGGTGAGGTTTAGATCTCTAGAGCGTGTGGCTCGAGGGGATAAGGTTTTCTTTAGATGGAGCATGTCCATTAATTCTGGGTTGGACATGGCCTTGTATGTCAGGCAGAGATCACCTCTGAGTAGGCGGTATGCAACAGAGTACAACTGTAGTTTCTTCAGTCGAGCTGCATAGGGCATCTGTTTGAGCCATTGATCCTCTTGGTGAGGTACTTCTGTGATCTTTCCAGCTGTTGCAGGCGTCTTGTAAGGTACATCCCAAATGGGGCGTTATTCTCTAAGATGGGTCTAATGAGTGACGAGTAGAGGGGCACAATGACCTCTTTTGATCTAGATGTGAACGCTTTTGTGATTAGGTGGGCCACGTAGAAGGATTTTCTAACCACTTTGGCAATGTGATTATCAAAGGTGAGATTACTATCTACTTGGGTCCCCAGATCCCATATTACATCTTCCATATTTAGGGGACTACCACCTATGTGGGAGTTTGTGGGTACTTTGTTTTTTCCAATGGGGATGACTATGCACTTTTTGGCATTTAGCTTGAGGCCATGATATTGACACCAGGTATCCGTCTCAGTGAGACCCTTTTGGAGGATGTCTGTGTCAGCCGGAGAGTCGATTATAGCCCCTAGTTTGCAGTCTGTAAATATGGTCAGCCAAAGTCCTCCTGTGCTTGCCTGTACCTCTAAGAAGTATATGCCAAACAGGAGAGGTCCTAGGACTGAGCCCTGGGAAACGCCACTTGTAAACGATTTAGAGTCGGACCTAGCTCCCGCAACCCTCATCATGTGGGTTCTGTCCGTGAGCCAGTTGGCAACCCATCTTGTGACGTAGGGGTTTATGTTCAGGCTGGTGAGCTTTTCTATAATACCAGAATGAGGAATGGTGTCAAAGGCCTTAGCGAGGTCTAGGTAGGCTGTGTGTACCACCTTTCCCTAGTCTATAGCCTTGGCAATGGTTTCAAAGAAGTCCACCAGGTTTAGGAGGCATGATCTGCCCTTAACAAAGCCAAACTGGGTAGGGTCCAGTGTTTGGAGGTTCCCAATGTCTCTGTTAATGAGCTCCAAGACTATGCGCTCCATAGCCTTGCAGACCAAGCTAGTCAGGCTTATAGGGTGATAGTTCCCAGGGTCTGTTGTGGCTCCACCTTTGTGGAGCGGAATAACAGTTGCTGTGCGCCACTCTATGGGTATGTAGCCTGTGGAGAGGCTGAGTTTGAACAGTGTGTTTAGGTGAGGGGTTAGTTCATCTTTGAGCTCGTGTAGGACGCAGCCTGGGACACTGTCCGATCCCACTGATGCTGCATTTTTGGCTTTGGAGAGGGCTGTTTTAACCTGAGTGTCTGATTTCAGGAACTCTACATAATTCTGGTATGGTTATGGGCCCTTTTGGGGATGAGAGGGGGGGTGAAGTTTGCGCTGAACCTGTCTGCCAGGATGTTGGCGATATCAGTCGGTTCAGTGTATTTTCTGCCATTCTGCACGAACTCCAAGCAGATCTGAGCATTGCCACTTAGATTCTTGACATAGCAAAAGAATGCCTTGTGGTTACCTTTGGAGTCCTTGGCAATTTTTCTTTCAAAGCTCACCTTGGAAGACATCCCTAATAAGTATCAACAAGAAACTACGATCCCTCATACAATCATCCCTTCTTGGGATTTTACTCTTTTCTGTACTAGTTTCCTCCTTCTATTGTATAGCTTGTTTATGGCAGGAGTCCACCAGACTGGTTTCCTTTTTTTGGAGGAGTGAGTCTTGGTTTTGCTTGGGATGGCACAATCCATGCATTCTTGTAGCTGCCCGTAGAATGCATTAGTAAAGGATTTTGCAGCTTGGACGGTGTTATCCTTCAGCATGGGGGCTTTGAAGCTTTCCACCTCAGCCTTAAGTAACGTGAAGTTTGCTTTTGAAAAGTTTTTCACGGTGGCTTTGTCGGGGGGTGGGGGCGGAATATGAATATCCAAAGTGATTTGTTTATGGACAGATCTAACCAGCGAGGGGTTGACCTCTGGTGTGGAACACCGGTCACCCATGTTTGTGATGACGAGGTCCAATATGTTGTCACCTCTGGTGGAGTGTTGACTAGCTGAACCAGGGCGTTTGAGTTTATAAATTCTAGGAAAAGTTGGGCAAGGGAGTTAGTACTTGAGTAGTTCTTCCAGTTAATGTTTGGGTAATTGAAATCGCCCAATATTAGGGTGTCTGGTAGGACCTTTATGTTTCCCAGTGTTTCCAGAAATGCGGAATGGGGGTTCTGGGACATGGTGGGTGATCTGTAGCAAGCTACAATTTGAACTGCAGTTTTGCCCATTGTTAGTTGCACCTGGATGATCTCTGAAGCATCGTGCTGTGCCACTAACCTGGAGTTGTGGGTATCATTGATGAATATGGATACACCCCTGCCTTTTGTATTTTGGTTTGGGTTATGTGGCTGAAATGTATAGTGAATTGTAGCCTGGTAGTGCTGGGGTGCTCTCTGGAGCCTTAAACCAGGTTTCTGTTACTGCACATATATCGATTTTCTCCATACTGACGAGTGCCTGGAGTGCGTGCATTTTGAGGTTTAGACTTCTGGCACTGAATAGCCTTACCCTCAGTTCTTTGTTACTTGTGCTATTTACAGCGGTGGGTTTGTCTTTTGAGCCTTTCCTAAAAAAGGCACTAAGGGGGTGGCAAGAGCCTTGGCAAGTAATCGAAAGCCTAAGGGTGACAGGTGCAAGCCGTCTCTAGCGAAGCAGCGTGGCTTGTCGAACATGTCATGCACACACACACACACACACACACACACACACACACACACACACACACACACAGTTTTCTCTATCTAACTAATCTGGACTATTCTGTTATTACCTATAGTTCAGTATTTTTTGTGAAATGTTTTAATATTTCATCTAGGCTGAGCCAATACTAATCAGTGCACTACCTTGGTTACAACAGATTAACAGTTACTGATGAAAGCTTTGCAATGTGGTTAGGCAAGTACAAACTAGAAAGGTTAACAAAGGCCCACCAGCTAGCAGCATATCACCTGGAATGAGCAAGTAATTAATGAATGAAATGTTAGGGTACAGGGCTTGGGCTTGCTATTCCATACACTTTTTAGTCCTGAAAACATTAAAGCACATCACAGAGGGCATTGTCTTGTCCCTGCAGTCTTATTTGTGCATGCACACACACCAATTCTAGCTGCTTAAAGGCAAGAATACACATAGCTCCCACGTATCTCAAGTACTACATGCACCACAGGTATTA
Organism: Protopterus annectens; assembly: GCF_019279795.1. Lineage (NCBI taxonomy): Eukaryota > Metazoa > Chordata > Ceratodontiformes > Protopteridae > Protopterus > Protopterus annectens. Next base: position 451,833,294 of record NC_056748.1, on the reverse strand, counting down.
CCACTCAGTTAATTTCCCACCACACCATTACTGCAGCAAGGTGGTCCAGAGGCTGGGGTGACATACCCATTTTGCAACTGCATACTCCTGGAATTATACTCAGCCCAAACCCTTACACTACTATCATCCAAGGTAAATTGTGGATAGTTCTCTGCCATACATCACTAAAGTGTACACTTGCAGGATGATTTTTTTGGGGGATTCATATTAAATTTGTACATTGTTTTGGTAAAATGACACCACAATAGTGCTTTTGCACCAGCTGCCTGACAGTTCTGCTAACTGTGATGATTGAGTGCATTGGTTCATAGGTTCATACTAGGCTATCTGCCCTAGGGCATTTATAAGCCTAGCCAGAATGTGTTTGGCTTTCGCCACCCATTTTAAATTTATTTTGCTATGCCCTTTTTCGAGGTTAGTATACTGTGCCTCTGTCTAACAGTGACTCAGAAGTGATACCCGGGGTAAACCTACGATCTCCCATCCACTCATCAAGATTCCTCTTGAGGAGAGTCAATGAGGGACTCTGCCTAACCTGGACTGGGATTTTATTCCAGAGTGAAGGGAGCCTCTGGGTTATGAATCTGTCCCTCCAGCAGGTCCTATTTATTTCAGTGCTGAGGTTCAAGTCTCGAGCGAGCTCGATGGGATTTGGATTTTCTGAGCTGCAGCATGTCCATTAATTCGGGTTGGACATGGCTTTATACGTCAGGCACAGATCGCCTCTGAACAGGCGGTATGCCACTGAGTAGAGCTGGAGTTTCTTTAACCGGGCAGCATATGGCATCTGTTTGAGCCCTTTGATCCTCTTGGTGAGGTACTTTTGGGGTCTTTCCAGTTGCTGCAGGTGTCTGGTAAGGTACATCCCAAAAGGGGCATTGTACTCAATTATGGGCCTGATGAGGGATGAGTAAAGAGGCACAATGACCTCCCCTGATCTAGATGTGAATCCCTTCATGATTAGGTGGGCTATATAAAATGTTTTTCTAACCACTTTGGCCACGTGGTTGTCAAATGAAAGATTGCTATCAACCTGGGTCCCCAGGTCCCTAATTACTTCTTCTGTACTTAATGGATTACCACCTATGTGGTAATTTGTGGGCACTTTGTTTTTGCCAAAGGGGATGACTATACACTTTTTGGCATTTAGCTTGAGGCCATGGCTCTGGCACCAGTTGTCTGTTTCTATGAGGCCCTTTTGGAGGATGCTTGTGTCGGCTGGAGAGTCGATTATGGCACCCAGTTTGCAGTCATCTGCGAACTTGGTCAGCCACAGTCCTTCTGTGTTGGCCTGTACCTCCGAGAAATATATACCGAACAAGAGAAGTCCCAGGACTGAGACTTGTGGGACACCACTTGTAACTGGTTTGGAGTCTGACATGGCTCCAGCAATTCTAACCATGTGGGTTCTGTCCTTGAGCCAGTTTGCAATCCATCTAGTGACATAGGGGTTTATATTTAAGCTGGTGAGCTTATCTATAATGCCCGAGTGGGGTATTGGATCGAAGGCTTTTGCGAGGTCCAGGTAGGCTGTGTGGACCACCTTCCCCTCGTCAATGGCCTTGGTGACTGTTTCAAAGAAATCAACCAGGTTTAAGAGGCAGGATCTGCCCTTAACAAAGCCGAACTGGGTAGGATCCAGTGTTTGTAGGTCCCCAATATCTTTATTTATGAGGTCCACGATGACCCTTTCCATAGCTTTGCAGACCAAGCTAGTCAGGCTTATGGGGCGATAGTTTCCAGGATCCGTTGAGGCACCACCTTTATGGAGAGGGACCACTGTTGCTGTACGCCACTCTTTGGGCACATATCCTGTAGTAAGGCTGAGATTGAACAGTAGTTTTATGTTTGGGTTTAGCTCTTCTTGGAGTTCATGTAGGACACAGCCCAGGACACCATCTGGTCCCATTGATGCTGTGTTTTTTGCTTTGGAGAGGGCAGCTCTTACCTGAGCATCTGAGATGTCAGGGGGGCAGCACTCTGCTGGGATAGATATTTGCCCTTTTGGTGGGGAGGGGGGGAAGAAGTTTATGCTGAACCTGTCAGCTAGGATGTTGGCAATGTCTGTGGGTTTGGTGTATTTTTTGTCATTTTGGACTAATTCTGAGCATATCTGGGAATTACCACCCAGGTTCCTAACATAACTAAAGAAAGCCTTGTGATTATCCTTAGTGTCCTGTGCAATTTTTCTCTCGAAGCTGGCCTTAGACAATTTTATGTGCGCCCGTAGTTTTTTGCTAATACTGGTCAGTGATGCCTTCCCTTTTTGGGATAGTTTGCTTCGGTTCATGTGGCACATTCTCATCCATGTAACTACAGTACTGAAACAGTGTAGGCATGCTATTAGTATTACACATGCATGTGGGTACACTGTCTACACAATATCATGCAGTAAATTAGAAATGCTGACAAACAAAGGATTAAGAAGCTAAAACCTGTCTGTTTGCACTTGAGCATTTGTCTGTGTGACTCTGGAGTGGAAAATTTTGAAAGCATGATCAAGTAGAATCTTAAGAATTAAGACTAAGGGATTTCAACATTAGTTATCCCTAACACCACATAAAACACAAATGTCTTTCCTAATCAGCAGTCCCACAAAGATGGTTAGTTTTGGCTGTCAGAATTTGTATTTTTTAAAATCACAAATGCCACAAAGTATTGTTCAATGCAACTGCATGCAGTGTCACAAATACGTCCATCAAGCTGTCCACCACTTATGAACTGATTTTCAGTGTGGTTTTTCTAACCATGTCTTGATGATAAATTACATGCAGATTGTGTGTGGAATAAAATTTTTAAAAATGACTTGCAGTTGAAAGATTTAGACATTTTTCAAACTGTAGATTACGTTTAGGAATGTAATGCAAGAACTGGGATGTATCCAGAGTCTGTAACTGTGTCCCAATTCAAAAGGCTGTTCTGCAGAGGAATGGAACAGAGGGTAATGGTAAGGCCCAAATATCAGGTAGCAGGCACCATTTATTTTTTAACGTTATGCCTCACACTGTGGCCAAATGAATGAAACTATATCTTTGAAATTCTTCTATTTGTTTTCAACTCATGCAGTGATTCTAATATTGAAGAAACATCTTACTCCACATTAGTGTTAATGTCCAAATTTGAATTAATCTCTCCTCTTGCGTCCCTGAGGGGATAAATTGTGTTCAAAACCAGCTTTGCCACTGAACACTTGGTCTCCATTCTTTTTGGTATCCACAATAAAAGCTATCAAAATGTATACCAATTACATGTGCACTTTTCTTGCTTAAAAGATGCAAACTCCTCAATAACAGCATCAAGGTGAAGGATTTTGTCTACCATTTGTGAACTCCTTTATCACCATTTTCCCTGCTGTAGAAAACAGCCTCCCCAAAGAAATATTCTTAATGATCAACATTTTCAGGAAAGTTAAAATAACATCCATGTCTACATCACAAATGCATGACTTAGAGATGCTAGTTATCTATTTTGCAGTCTGGTAGGACTGCAATCAACTACAATTTACCTATAGTGTATAAAATTACGTACAGTCATACTAGCAAATATCTACATATTCTACATGGCTCTTATCATGGTAGAAATTGCTCATACAGTCTCCTTTATTAGCTTAGTACAGTTCTAACCAGTTGCTTACTTTCTACTTCCATTCAAACTTTTGCTTTACTTCCTGCACATCTTCAAAGAATAGTAAACACAGGTTCAATCAATTTTAACTGTATATTACTAACCTGTCTCTTAAGACTTTGCAGGAATACGTAAAGTGACTGACAAACATAATGTCAGTACACCAAATAAACATTGCTTATAACAACTTTTGGTAGCAGTCGAGTTTTCTTTTTTCTCAACTGTTATGCAACCTCATAGTAGGTATATATGAAAGTTTAGTGCGGTGTAAGGATAGAAAATATTCCCCCAAAATGGGAGGTGCTTGTCACTCTGAAAATAACCCAATGTTGCTTCAGCATTTTGTGTGTGTGTATATATCTATATCTATATCTATATATATATATATATATATATATACACACACACACACACACACACACACACACACACACACACATATCAGCATTCACTAACAGCTGTTAAATGAGCAACATGATTCTTGCATCATTTAGAGGGCAGCTGAAAAGGGTTTTTATCAGTCCCTCAACCCTGTTATAATATACATAAAATTTACTCTACTGGTTAAATAATTTTCAAGTGGTAATATTTCAAGGGTTAACAGGGCAAGATTAGATTACCTCTCATCTGCAAAGGCATCTCATATAAGTTTTTAATTTAGATTTACACTAAATGTAATACGACAAAACTGTCCGTTTTATACTGCATGTATACTTTCATTGACTTTTGAATGACAAATTCATCAACAGTGCCAAAACTGATTACACTGGCCAAATCATTTTCAATGGCTAATACAGCAAAATTAGACACTACTCTTTCCTGTCTCATACAGGATCTCAGTCCCCGGGATTCAGTACACTCCATGCAAGAACAGTGTTATTCTTGCACGGAGTGTACTGTGGCCATGTAGAACAGCAGCACACCTTGAATATTCATGAAGGTGCGCTGCTGTGTTATCTACACGGACACGATCCATGTATGAGCACAGGGCGCGTGTCTGAGCAGTGCTCGCATAGTACACGCAGCACATCTTGAATTTTCATGAACGTGCGCTGCTGTGTTATCTACACGGACACTATCCATGTATGAGCACAGGGCGCATGTCTGAGCAGTGCTCGCATAGTACACGCCGCCTGCACTCCAGAACTGCCGTACGGCAATTCTAAAGCATCTACAGTGTCCGTGGACAAAACAAGTAATGAAACACAAAAGCACAGCCCCCCACAATGGTCCAGCACAGATATGTCCAGAATGGTATGCCAGTGTACATGCCGATATACCAAATAAGTAAGCATGTTCCTGAGAGGAACATTTAAACCAAATTCCCCCATGTATGATGTAGGTGTCCAGATGCCCTGCCCTAAGATGCAGAAAGCAATGCGCATACCTCTACAGTAAAAAAAAATAAAACACATATTTATTTTTTTCTGTTCACAATAAAGTTTAAGCGTAGCAGAGTGGGTGTGCGCATCGCACAGCTATGCTCAGCCTAGCTTACACATCACAAGGAGCCAAACAGAAATATACAGCCGAAATTTGGAATGCAAGATAGTGGTTAGAGCGTCCTCTTTGCATGAAGTAATTCACGGTTCAATCCCCAATGAAAACATTTCACTTTTATATGTGAAAGCAGTACTACTTTTTTTTTTTTTAATATAATTAGGTAGTAAATATGATATACTTGTCAACCAGAGTAGCATAGTTGGTCCAAATGTGAGGTGTCAGTGTAGTGAAGTTGTGAAACCCCCATATAAACACAAGTGTCCCATACAGTATAGTCACACAAAATGTAATGTCATGAAAGCACATGGGGGATGTTATGGAAGGTCAACATACATATCATAACATGTCATTAATGAGGAATTATTTATTCATTTTATTTACATTTGTTGAACAGGAGCGTCCGACTGGACGCAAATCCATTTTCAGCGGAGGCCCGGGGAGAAAAGCTCCAGATTTAAATGTTACAGACATTACACAGTTTGAGAAACATATTTAAAGAATTATAGACAGTTACAGCTGTAGAACATAATACAAGATAAAACATAATGTTGAACATAGTTACAGATGTAGAACATAATACATCAGTAGATAACTGAATTAATGTTGTTTGTGAGGTACATAACAGACATTAACAATGGTTGCAATAAGTTCTTACTGTATAGTAAGTAGGTAGGTTTATGAGCAACCAAGCTTGCTATAATCAAGGTAGTTAGTGGGGTGCAGAGACAGGTAGCGGGTGGGTGAGGGAGTTGCAAGGGCATATCCTGCAAGTTCTTAGGTGAGTTTTTAGTAAAGATATGAAGTGGGTGCAAGATGTAAAAGAGATAATTGTGGCTGGGAGGGAGTTCCATAATTTGGCTATGGCGCAGGAGAATAATGCTTCTCCAGCAGAGTTAATGGCTCTAGTGACCTGTAGGAGGTTTTTTTGCTGGATCTTAGTGTTCTGGTGGCAAGATGGGGTAGATTCTGGAAGGATGGGACTTTTAGTGGATGGTTTACTAGTTTGTGGGTGAGTGCGAGTTGGTACCACTGAAGGAGGTGAGGGAGCTCTCGCCAGCCCAGTTCTGCCAGTGAGAGACAGTGGTGACTAGGGTAGGATGCCCCTGTGGCGAATTTGATGATTTTATTGTAGCAGATTTCAAGCTTATTTAGATTGCATAGCCTTAGGTATGTATATATTGGAGAGGCATAACGTAGGGTGGAGATAAGGTGAGAATTTGCTAATGAAATCTTTGCTGCTTTGTTAAGTAGTTGCTGATTTCTATATAATGCTCCTAGTTTTTTGTGGACCTTAATGGTTATGGATATGTGAATGTCAAAGTTAAGTTTACCGTCTATTTCCACTCCTAGCAATTTCGTGTGTTCTGTAGGATGGAGAGTGGTGTTGTCTTTTGCTGTGATGTTAAAGTGAGAGTTGTTTTGGGTAAGCTTGGTGGGTTGGAAGATTAGTAATTTAATTTAGTTTTGTTTGGGTTGAGTATTAATTGGGCATCGGATAACCACGTTTCAGAGGAAAAGGCATCCTGTGTGACTTTTTGCAGTTCGGGTAGGGAATGGGCTGTGCAGATGATGGCTGAGTCATCTGCGTACTGTATGAGTGTGCCATGTGTGGTGGTGGAGGGTAGATTATTGATGAAAACCGAGAAGAGTAGGGGTCCAAGGATGGACCCTTGGGGAACCCCGATGGAGACCGGTAGTTGGGGGGATAGGTCGTCTTGCCATACAACAGATTGTTGGTGGTCAGACAGGTAACTTTGAAACCAGTCGGTGACTGACTGAGAGAAGGACAGGTTATTGAGAACAGAGATGAGTTGTTTGTGTGATACCATATCAAAAGCTTTAGATAGGTCTAAGAAAGTAGCTGAGGAAAGATAACCAGCATTTTTATGTTGTAGGACAGTGTTAGTGAAAGAGAGAAAGGCAGTGGTGGTGCTATGGTTTGGTCGGAAACCATGTTGGGTGTTGGAGAGGAGGTTGTTAGCAAGGAGGTGATCTGAGACCTAAGAATGGATGCACCTCTCTAGTATTTTGGAGAGTGGAGAAAGAACAGCTATGGGGTGGTAACTGGTTAGCTCTGTGGAGGGGAATTATGTGTGATACTTTCCATAGTGTGGGAATGTAACTTTCTGACAGAGCTCTTTTAATCAAGATGGATACTGGGTAGGCTAGAGCATCAGCTGTGATTTATAGGTGTTCACTTGGGAGGTTGTCTGCTGCTAATTTGGTGGGTTTAGGTTTAGTTAACTGTATTTTTTTTACTTTGGAGGAAGGAACAGGAGAGAACGAGAAGCTAGTGGGGAGATTGCTAGTTGAAGCTGAAGGTGTGGGTTTGAGGGGGAGTTGTGTTGTCTAGCTAGTGATAGTACGGTTTGTGTAAAATGTGTATTGAAAGAGGTAGCAATATTTTCGGAGGAGTGAGTGATGTTAGGAGTATGGGTACTTACTTTACCTGGGTGAAGGATGGAGTTTAGTGAGGACCAGAATTGTTTGGGGTTATTTTGGAAGGAGGTAAGGGCAGACTGGCAGTACTGGATTTTATCCTGTTTTATTAGCTTTTTGACTATTGTGTAGTTCTTGGAATTTCTATCTAGTAGAGGGGGTTTTGGTTTTGTGCCAGCGCTCCCAGGCTTTATCCCTGTTTTTCATTTCAGACTTGATGGTTTTTTGTAACCATGGGGATGGCTGGGCTGTGGTTTGGGAAAGTCTTATGGGGGCGTGGTAATTACGGATGCTCAGGAAGGTATTATTAAAGTAGTCAACTGCGTCATTTAGACTACGGTACTTTAGAGGTTGCCAGTTACATTCTTTAAGGGATGAGCTGAATAAGAGAGGGTTAAAAATGAACCCCACAATCCTGATAGTCCATAAAATGAAAGCTGAACAATGCTAAGTTGTGCTCAGCTATGCTTAGTCAGTGTAAACATTGCTTAATTGTAAATGCTAAGCAAGGATTAGCATACCTAAGTGGATTTGCGCATTGGTAAGCAGTGCTTAGCATCTACCCCTTTAAGCAATGCTTACCTTAGCTCAGCAGGTTTGCCCATAGCTTAGCTTAGCTCAGAATATTCAAAATCGTCCAATCACGGCAAAGGGTGGGAAGTCAGTCCTATTTAAACCTCGCAGGCGGGAATACAGCCAGAACCAGTTGTAGCTCATCACTGAAGGGACTATGGCAGGAATTGGTGAGGGTACGAGCTTTTGGGCGCAGCACTGGGGCATTCAGAAGTCCAGGGTAATGGTTGGAGTCCTTGTAAAAAAACATGAAGGGAGACTGCTGCAGGACCAGTACCAGGGCTCCCAATACAAAGCAGTGGCCTGGGACAGTCTTGCACATGATCTCACCAGTGCTACTGGCATCCCTCCAACTGGTGAGCAGGTCCGGCACCATCATGCTGACCTCAAGCTTAGGAAGACGGAGCTCTTGGACCAGTAGATCCAAGATGCGTGGGCAGAGAATGTCCCAGAAGTGTGCAAGTATCAGTAATTTTGGGTAATAAAGTTAAGCTTGAGCATGCAAGTGATAGGTATGCATAACTGCTTTTTTATCTCATGTACAGCTGCAGATGAGGGGGCCGCGAACAAAGATGCTCATGCGAGCAGGTTGCTAAGGCTGCGCCAGGAGTCTGGTGAGTAAAAATTTAGCTTGCAGCATTCAGGGTAAATAAATAGCAAATAGTAGTAGGAAAAAAAAAAAAGAGTGCTATCAGGTTAATAAAGTTCTGTGTACTGTCGATTCAAATAAAAAAACCCAGACGGCTGTGTTTACTTAGTTATGTTGTAGTAGGAATGTAAATGTGAACAGTTCTGCACAGCAACCATGCCTCTGACTGCAAGAATGAACTGTGGCCCATTTTACCAAGACTATGGAGTATGAAAACAGGTAATCAGTGTACTGAAATGTGCCATGCAATATGAAACCTGAACAGAATGTGTCAAATAGAAAAGGCTATCCCCTGCAGCAGTGCTTTGTATTAATCAATTGCTTCCCAGAATGTAATATGTCAAAGTATGAATACTAGTGTTGACAGCTTTGCAAATGCCCATAGTGTTACACTTGTAGTGATATGTGAGATTTTGTAGGACAGAACATATCTATGGCCACTGAAAAGGACAGAACTTCACTTCCTTCCCAGAATAAATGATTACTGTGTTGCACTGGAGTTGCTTATGCTAGCTGGTATGATATGCTAGCTGGTATGATACTTATGTGATTTTGGTATAAAATAACTGCTGCATGCAACCATTCAAGAAAAATCAACACATATTTTGTCTGAAAATTGTAGTACAGTTGTCATTACCTAGGTTTTTTCTCAGGACACAACTGCCCAAAGTGGGACTGTCCTTGCAAAGAGGGAAAGGTGGTAACCCTAATGAATAAACAGTACAAGAACTATCTGCCATACCTGAATGTTACAACTACAAGGTCAGATTGTGCAAACTAGAGAGAAATAAGTCAAGCAAAAATTATCAGCTCCTCAGTAGCTCATTGTGACGAAACATAACCTTGAAGTACCTTTTTTCACAAATAGGCACGGTTCGAACCCCTGCAGTGGTAGTAAGCTGTATGTATATTTTCACAGAACAAAATTTTGTCCACAGGTCTCCCAGGTAAGGAAATGTTTGTATTAGCTGTAATAAAGCTTTACTAACACAGACACTGTGTACAACACTTCCACTGCTCAACACCAAGGCTGAAAATGATAGCAAGAGAAGTACAAACACCAAGCACTTTGTTCCAATACATGTCCCTCAAGTGTCATGCTGTCACGGCTAGTGGTCAACTCTTCCAATAACCAGGGAGATAGACAGAAACCCCAGCGGAGTATGTCACAAGCACACCCAGCAAGCATGATTGCATGGCACCCCAGTCAGTGTTACATATGTAACTGTGAAGATTTGAATATGTGTAGAACAGTCAGGTAGTGTTAACAGATATTTTTCAACAGGTCTGACAGGTAAAGGAAATGTTTCTATTAGCTGAAAGAAGTCTTACCTAATACACTGTGTACAACAATGCCACCGTCCAACCCCAAGCCATAGGTAGATATAAAAGTGAGGTCAGTCCTGGAGAGTAATAATCTTTACAGTTGTGGAAAATTGAAGCCTAGACAGTTGTTAATTGACATCTCTCTCTCCCCCATCCTATCCGCAATAATACTTCATACATATTCATGGGTATGTTCATCTCCAAACCTACTGTTGGGACATGTGTTCTATTGTTATACAAATATTGAACTGTTTTAATAATAATGTTCACTGTTCAACTACTATCATTGGTGGCCTGTTGCTATCAATGTAACCTGCATGCAGTTATAATGCCTACTGTGGGTCCATATATGCACGTGTTCTGTTTGCTATGAAACTGTTTCAATTCTGTTTTATGGTGTCATTTGGAACACCCGTGCATGCTGTTATAACTAACTCTGAAATGTGTTGATTATAACTAACCAAATTTTTTTTAAAACAAAACACTACAGCAAGTCAGGGAAGGCAGATCCCAGTGGATCCACCTGTCCCACCTCATCTAGCCGTGGCACCAGGGCCCAGCATGTCTGGACCCCACCCAGACCTTCCTCTTCCATTGGTCCTGCACCACCTTCGGGCGGAAATGCCTCAGGGGATGGGGCTCGTCTCCCCCGTGGGAGTAGGCATGGCGAGGAGACAGTCACCCGTAGTCAGGTCCAGGGATTGGTATGCAACGTCATCCGTTCGGAGTACTGCGATCAGCTGTGCCAGCTTGAGGGTTAGTCTGCTCCTTCTGCTCAGCCCCCAGCACAGCCACCTTTGGGGCCATGAAGGTGCAGTTGTGAATGCCCATGGGTGGAGACCTCATTCTCACTGTAACCATTTGGGGGCTCATGGGTGTCCGATTCCCAACCACCCTCCCTGTCCAAGGTGTTTACCCCCACATGTCATATACCACCCCTGTCAGCTGTCTTCCTACCCAACTTACCTCCCCAAATGTACCTACTATCCTTCCCCAGTATCACAATCTCACCTAAAAAAAAAAATAAAAAAAAAAAAAAACAATCTGTTCCCCCCCAAAAATTACACACCATATATAGCTGTCCATTTCACACACGTCCACTGGACACATGTAATCTGGTCCAATTGGCATGGCAACACATTACTGTTGTCCTCACCCCTCTCTCAGAGGTTAGTTTCCAAATTCACCTCCAAATTCCGTAGACATGCACAGACGTTGCTGTAGGAGAAATGGACAGCTATGGACCTCTCCTACACCAGTCTTGCACATCCCCAGCTACCTGTCATACTGTACTTCCCTCTGCATGCCCTTTTTTCACCACTTTTCTATCACCCCTTTTTTCTTTTCTTTTAAAGGAATTAATGCAGGGGTAAGCGGGAGTAAGCGTGTTTGCACATTGCTAAGTGAAGCCAACACAGATTAAGCATCTGTACGTTTAACCGTGTGTTGGCATCGCTTAGCATCACTCAAACCCACTTACAACTACTTAAAAGTGCCTTAATCACTCTGTATCCAACAGCCTTTGTTCTGCCCAGCAACAAAATCAGCCCAGCCAAGTCTTGAACCCAGGACCCTGTATACAAGAGTCAGACAACATACCACTACACCATCTGAGCTGTCAGAATTACTCTTGTTTTTTCAAACAAATCATGCAATAGAAAAATACAATAGTGAGAAAGCTCTGTGGAATCATTCATGTGTTGTACATAGACTATATATATATATATATATATATATATATATATATATACACATACATACACGTGTGTGTGTGTGTGTGTGTGTGTGTGTGTGGTGAAACATATATATGGAAACTTAGATACATATTATATACACACACACATATATACATATATATATATATATATATATATATATATATATATATACATACACACAAATTACATATACATATATATATATATATATATATATATATATATATGTAGTTGTATAACATGCAGTACAGCCATACCTCAGAACCATACCAATCAACCTCTTAGTGAAAGACTAATGTACAAAGGCTGTGCAAAGGGTGAGAAATGGGCCACGTATAGGGACATAATCAGAATATTGCTGTCATAACTGAACAGTTGTACAGCATCAGGGTGTGTATCAGCAGAACCTTCTGAAGGATATGAGGATGGGAACGGACATGTATGTCATTATTCACTAACAAATTCTTGGATCATAACAGTGATTTCCCAGACAAATACAAATAAACTGTAGAATAGAACCAAAGTGTGGGCCAAACACCTGGACATTCTGCAAACAGCCTGGCAGTGGAAAGGAGATGTATGCTCAGAACCCTTTAGTGCAATGAATCTGGAACAAGCCAGACAAAGTGGGGGAACAAAGGCATGACAACAGAGACATCCAAATTACGTGATTTGATAAGCTGAGAAAGTTATTCTGCTAACACTATTACTGCTAACATATATTGACAGAAATATCACAAGTCTGGGACTCAAGTACTCTATTATGTAGTGACCCCAATCCTGACATCATCCCACTGATGTGTCAGGAATACACAACAGTGATAGGGACCAGACCATAAGTATTTGCCACACAACTGTGCATCCTACGAATATATGGACATAACAGAACAGTAGGGAAACTGCACTGAGCTTCCAGGCACTGTCCACACTACAAGCAGACTGACATAACACTACCAAAGTCCAGCTCTGGGGCTGTACACATTCATTTGCAAAGATAACATGCACTACAGGGATATTAGTATCTACTGACGGCATTCTCCAGAGTCCCTAACTGCAGCAGCATGCACGGTCAGACAGAAAGGGTCCATGACACTCACATGTACCCCCCCCCCACCCACCATACACAACCCAAAGAACATATACAGACTATACTTCTACACAATCCTGACAGTCTGTTAATACTGGCCAGAGATACACGGACACAACCAAATAAGATCACAGGTGAGGTACCCTACAGCGGTCTTTGAGTGAAAACTGGAGACACCCACCAAGGCTAGAGTACTAAAACAGGCAATCACATTTTACATGGAAAATCAGTGTTAAAAATACTATTTTAATAGTAAAATGGGTGGTAAATTATTTTTGCCACCATGATATGTAGCTGGTTTACAATGGAAGTGTGAGTGCATATAATATGTGAAACCACCCATGTATACACAAGTGTCTCATACAGAATAGTCACACCCCTTGCTACTGTAATGACAGCACATACAGGCATGTTATGTAAAGGAAATCATATACACTTGCCCAGCAACAAAATAAACAGCCCTTGCAGATCTTGAACCCAGGAACCTGTACACAATAGTCACAGCATTTAACCACTAAGCCATCTTAGCTGTAGGATTTTATGATGTTTTTACAAACATATCATGCAGTACAGTCAGTTTACCATAGGGAATGAACACTGTGGAATCAGTAATAATTATATATATATATATATATATATATATATATATATATATATATATATATACATACACATATATATGAGAGAGAGAGAGATGTACATTATTTGCCAATAACTTGCAGCGCTGTCAGACCCCAGAACACCTTAGTACAAATCTGGACCAAGCCAGATGAAGTGCGGGGACACGTCTATGGACATAGAAACACACCGGTAATGATACAAAGGGACCCATGCCACTGACAATTGCTGGCACTCCCTACACAGTACAACTAATAAGTACACAGCACGCTGCTACAAAATCAGGACAGGCCATACACAATGGCCAGACATACACCGACCTCTTAGCAATATAACCAAAATCACTGAAGATAGTAAAATGAAAAACAACCAACCAGTAATCCACACAAATGTTTTAATTTTATTTTGCCTTCAAGTATTACAACATTACAAAACATACTTGCCTTAAATACAAGAAGCAATTGACACTTAATTACATATGTAATTAAACAGCTTTCAATTACACTCCTCAGTTAACCCCCTTGGGGATAAAGTATCACATTTTACAATGCAAAATGATTGTTTCTATCAAAGTGAGAAACAGACCTTTTCCAAAAAGGTACCTTGCAACCAACTACCATCTCCATGGTGAAATGTATGAAAAGTTACAGCTACAGAACATTTGTCCTTCTAATTTTTAATATCTCTCACATGTTCTAACAGCCTAATTTTAAAACTTGTCTTACTATTCCGCACACCAACCTCTTGACTGTACAGGGTTCCACATGCTGTCCAGCCTTTGCACTCATATGTATGGCCCCTACCCTACAACATGTGTGGAATTCCACAACGTCACTGGGATGATAGCAGGAATGACAGCACTAAATGATAGACCATACCCATCAACCTCTTACTGCATATCTGGACAAAGCCTGGCATATAAGTGTAGGACAGAGGCCAAAACACAGGACCATATTTGAAATATTGCTGTTATACACTGAGAAAGTTGCTGGTGTTACAGGGTTGGTTGCAACATATCTTGTCTGAGGAATATGAAGTCAGAAACACAAATGGATATTGCCATTTACTGACAGCAATCACCAGAGTATGCCACTGATTTGCAAAGGACAACACCTGTCTGGGGAGCAGACCAAATGTAACAGGCAAACATCTGGCCATTATGTGGATAGCCCTACAGTTGAGAGCTATGCAGACACATAACTATCAGACTGAAATCCATGCAGAACTAGCATGTACACACAAACCCTGTAAAACTAGCAGTATTCAAACTGCATAACAGCAATACTCACATTCTGTCCCTAAGTCTGACACCTTCTCTACCATTTAGTTGGCCTGTCTCCACAAGTCTTGTTGTAAGAGTTATTTTAACCTGCTGTCTGCAACACTCTGAAGCTCACACACCTCCAGGATGTCTTCATTACAGGCAAGGTAAAGAGACAATGCCCACATGAAGTACTCAATTATAGGGGTGTGTTGCCATGACACTGGCTATTGGATGAACTACACAGCTGCTCTGCATGCAATTAGCAGGTGGGGAACACCAATTGGTGCACAAGCCATCACCTGGTCAACAGCATTGCCTACAAAAGGCAAGCTGCCACCTATTCAAACCAGCTGTATACCAGTAGTCTACAGTGAACAAACAAAAAAAAACTGGAGCAACTTTATGATATAACCCACTGCAACGTAAAATAAAAGTGTAGGTGAAATAAGTAAGCATGTAATTGAATGTAGTATGTGTTTTCTAATAATGCGAAATAGGAGTTTGAAAGAATATATCTCAAGACTTGCTGTAGTGATGTCCTGCTGAACAGCACCTATGGCCATAGCATCTGTCTCTCTCTGCTGTGACATAGAACAGAGCTCAGGACCCTAACTCATCTCAGGAAAGGACAGCTCACATATGACAACCACTGGACTGTCTGTCAAGCACTACTGAGTGTGCCACTGCTAGGTCAGCTACAGGGATATTGTTCATATCCATCTGTTACCTGTGAATACGAGTATGAGGCACGTTTGTCGTGTAAATCTAAGAGAACTATATAGAGCATGTGCATATTAAAGTACTGTTGCAGAAGTAGGTGTTGAACTGCATGTGACATAGTGAATTCATACCATTCAACAGAACTGTGTTTTGCTGGACAATAAGCATGTTTGTGCCAGATATCTGTAGTCGCATACACATACAGTTGTGTTATGTCAGCCAAACCATTGGCAAGTCTGTGAGCAATGACACTGCAACATAACAGCCTAGTTATGACTGTTGGACAGCATCCTTGGTTACCACTGTGATGTCAAAGCCTACTGTGTAATCAACTTAATTATCTATGTTGCAGCTATATTAATGCAGTGTCAATACTGATCTGCCTTTGCCACCCATTTGTGTGCGCCATTGTCCAGACGTCCTGCTATAACAGGTTGAGCGGTATGACTGAGCAGCAACACTGTAAATACAGTGCGCCATACTAACATAGAACAGAAATGTATACCAGGTATCACCTAGGCACATGTATGTATGCGTACATTCAGCTGGAAGGCACAAAACAAATAACATGGGTTGCGAGCAGTCAGGTAAATAGGTTGTGCATGTTGTACATGTAGGTCATATCAGTTTCAGTGCATACAACAGACAAATGTATACAGCTACTGCTTGTTGCATTGCCCCAACACTGAAATGGGTACTAGAATAGACATGATTATCAGGTTGTAATCAGAGAAGTGTCCAACTGTGTTATGACCCCTCTGTCCATGCCTACCATTAACAGCTATATGAACACCTATATACAATGGATATCAAAAGTGTACATACCCCAGTTGAAATGCCAGGTTTGTGTGCTGTATGCAAATGAGACCACAGATAATGATTTCAAAACGTTTCCCACCTTTAATGGGACCATAACTTGTACAACTCTATTTGAAAAAAAAAAAATATGGTAGGGGAGACTTTTTAAACGTAACATATGTACTATATGCTGGTTGCATACATGTGCACACACATACAGTAATACTTTGTTGACCCACCTCTTGCTCTAATCACAGCATTCCGTCTTCTTGGGTACACACAAGCCATCAATTAAGGAGACTCTGACTAACCACAAATAATGTTCAGCTGTTCTACTAGGATTTATTTGACATTTACCTAGTTGCCTGCTAAAGCAAAAGTCATGTTTTGCAGACAGCATACAAAGCATCAAAGGGATTTCAGTGTGGAAAGGTATCAGTCAGGAGAAGAGTAGAAAAACAGTCCACAACACTGGATATACCATGGAATACAGTGCAGATAGTCATCAACAGTGGAGAACATATGGAATAACAGTGATGCTGAAAACATCTGGACATCTATCCAAAAGGGATAAAACGACAAGATGACAACTGGCCATAGAGGCTACCAGGGAAACTACAGCAATACTGAAGGAGCCGCAGGAATGTCCGGCAAGTCCTGGGTATGTATGTACTACGTGTCAACAATCTTCTCTATTCCCCATATGTTTGGCCTATGGGGCATGGTAGCAAGATGGAAGCCTTTTCCTACACAGAAAAACAACCAGGGCTGGACAAACATTGCCAAGCACTACATCAAGTCTCCGTCATGGTCTGATGGGACGAATGTTGAACCTTTGGCCCACAATTCCAAATGTTAAGTTTGGCCCAAAACAACAATTTGTATCACAAAAAGAACATCATCTCCTCGGTGAAGTATGGTGGTGGCAGTATCATGCTTTGGGGTTGCTTTTCTTAAGCTGGAACTGGGCCTTTAGTTAAGGCGGAGGGAATTATGAATAGTTCAAAATCACAATCATTTTGGTCCTCAAACCTACAGTCATCTGCTAGAAAGCTGAAGACGAAGAGGGATTTTACCTATCAACATCACAATGACCTCAAGCATTCGTCCCAATCAACAAAAGAATGGCATCACAAGATGAAAAGTATAGTTTGGGCATGTGCATGCCAGTCCCCAGACCTACATCCAAGAGTACATCTGTGTGTTGATCTGAATAGGGCTGTGCACAAGAGATGCCCTTACAAATTTACACATTTGTAGCACTGTTGCAAGGAAGGTAGGCAACTACTGCCAAGTGAAGATTTGCCATGATGTTAGACTCCAAACAAAGACAAATAAATGCTGTAATCATCTCAACAGGTGCTTACACAACATATCACTTTAAGGGTGTGCATACTCAGTCGGCTTATTGTACTTATTTTTATTTACATATGTTTTTTTCAGAACAGATTGTTATGTTTTCAACTGAACTGTACAGGCTATAGATCACATTACAGGTGGGAATTGTTTTGAAATGAGTTACTGTGGTGTCATGTTTCAATTGCACAAATACCAGGCATTGTAACATGAGTGGGTACACTTTATATCCACTGTAGCTGCATGGACTCAGCAATACCTGACCTGTAAAACCAGCCTCCACCCAGGTACAGTAATCCCCTTTGGTGGACAGCAGCAATACACAAACCACATAATAGGTTGCTATATTGGCTGTACAGGGACACATAGGTGCAGGCAACAACTTGGAAGCAAGTCCACCTCTAGCTGAGCAAGCATGTAAGTTCACAGGTGACTCCCTGTAAAGCTAACTATGACTACAAATCAGACATATCCACACCACCAAGGCCAATCAAAAGGTTGTCTCCACATATGTTGTCAGTCTCAGAGGCAACAACACAATTCACCCTGTACTGACGATAAAGCACACCTCATAAAACACATGCCATGGCTATAGGCAACCTGCATCACACAGGTTAGGTGGGAACATCACCACCCCGTCCCCCCATTTGCATAGGGGGATATGCACATCAACCGCACCCCTCCCCTCATCAGTGGTGAGCATTTACATATTGCCTACTGATGGCAACAACAGCAAGTCTCCATGGGACCTGATAACATTCCTGTCTGGCTCCTACATTAACTCAGGCATGTGCTCACAGCTCCATCACACATTACAGTCAAACACAGCCATGCTACCATTCACACCCCATCCACATGGCCACTGTCATCCCTCTACACAGAAATAGATGGGGGAATAGAGGATTATGCAATTAACTGTTCATCCCTCTACACAGAAATAGATGGGGGAATAGAGGATTATGCAATTAACTGTCATCACTGGGGGGGAATATGACACATCAGGGCCAGGAGTGCAATGCAAGCTGATATTGTGATAGATTACAGGGTTATGGTGTAGTTGTGAGTGGTGGTGACTAATATCCACTTTTGATGCACAATCTGACAACTGTATGATGTCCTGTGATGTGTTTTCCTGTTTGTCTTCCAGGTGCAATGCAGAGGCCAAGACTACCTGCCTTCACTGAGGCAGAAACATCAATAATCACTGAAGTAGTCACACAACAGCATGCACTACTATTCAGCAGAAGACCACAAGATCTGCAGCAGAGGACCGCCCTGTGGAACACTCTTGTCTACAAAGGTAAATTATGTCAGCCTGCATGGCCAAACATACGAGCAGGTCCAGCATCGTGCCACCGACCTCATACGCCATGCCCGGCAAAGGTCGGCTGCCGTAGCAAGGGACTGCCTATCCACAGGTGGGGGCCCAGCCATCCAGGCCCTACTGACACCCACCGAGGAGCTCCTCGCCAACCTTGGGGTACCCACTCAAAGCATTCCACAGTAAGCTGAAGAAAGCATTGTGGAGTTGGGTTGCACCCACACAATGGATGAGCAGCATGCAGGTAAGGCCCCATTGCACATTACTTGAATAGTGTTGCATATCTAGTTGTATCTACATGCATATGTGAGGTAAGATGGTAGGTGATGACGGTGTTTTCTAATGCAAAGAAGTGCACATCTATGGTGATGGGCAGCATATTTTGTAGTATTGGGGTTTGCACAGTTAATGTGCAAAAATGCTGCTTCCACCCTGTATCAAGGCCACATGAGAGTCTGCTGACAGTACCCCTCTCCCACAACTATTTAGGTCCCTCAGGTCTACACATGGGACAGCAGCCTGTAGCTGGCGAGTATGGAATGGTTTTGTTGTGTTTTGACAATACCCCGTGCATGTTAGGCCATGCACACAAACATTACACCTAGCCATAATGCATGATGTGCATGTTCACTTTTGTTGGTGTTAACTGCAGTGCATCACATTGGTAACCATGAGGGCATATCTGAAGGGTATGCAACATTCCTGTAGCATACCTCACAACCTGTCAGTGCAAGATGTCTGGACAGAGACCAACAAAATGGTGGGACATATGGGCTACAGTAGGGACATGTATGAAACATTAATGTTATACAGTGGATACAACAGTGTACACACACCTGTTAACATGTCAAGCATTGCTGATATATACGACAGACCACAATATTACATTCCACACCTTTTCCAACCTGTAATGTGACCATAACATGAACAATTATCACATAAAACAGACTAATATGTTAGTGCACCAAATATGAGGTATACAAACCTTACAATACGCTAGATGCATACGTGTGCACACCCTCCAAATAACATATTGTGGAGGTAGCTTGTGATGTACTGACAGCATTCATTCTACTTGGGTACACACTTGCCATCAAGTACAGGGACTCAATGTAAAACTAACGGTCTGCTGTCCAAGCAGTATGTTCATGACATAATGGTTTGCTGTCCAAGCAGTATGCTCATGACATTTGCTCAGATGCCTGCAACAGAAGCAGCCATGGCTTGCACACATCTTACAAAGCATCAAAGGGATCTCATATGTGAAAGGTAGCAGTCAACAGTAGGGTACAACAACATTACCACAGCATTGCACATACCATGGAACACAGTGCAGACAGTCATCTACAGGTGGATTAAATATGGGACATCAGTGCTGTTGAAAAGAACCAGATGTCCATACAAAACAAGATGATAAAACATGTTGAGAACTGGTCAGGGAAGCTGCCAGGAGACATGCAGCAACACTGAGGGAGTTGCAGGAAATCTCTGGCAAGTACTGCAAGTGTACTACATGGCAACAATTGCCTTGATTCTGCATAAGTGTGTGGCCTATGGAGTAGGGTAAGTAGATAGAAGTATTTACCGACACCAAACACCATCCAGGGCTGTGTACAGGTAGCAAAACATAACAAAGTCTCCCAAAGGCATGTGTTGTAATGTGTAATGGTGTCATGAGACAAAGGTTCAAACCTAAAGACAGTATTCCTAAAGCACAAGCAACACCTCACTTCACCTGAGGACCACCATTCACACATTGAAGCTTGCTGGTGGCAGTGTCCAGCTTTAGGGTTGCTGTTTGTTAGCTGGAACTAGGCCTGCAGACATGGTAGAGGGAATTCTGAACAGTTCCCAATAACACTCATGTGTGGGCCAGCCATCAAGCATCTGCAATACAGCTGAGGATGGAGAAGGGTTTCAACTTCCAACACGACAATGAACTGAAGCATACATCCAAAGCTGGCGAAGAATGGCTCTATCTGAACACAATCAAGGTTATGAATTGGGCCAGACAAAGCCCAAACTCAACACCAATAAGCCCCAGTGTGACCTCTAAGGTCTGTGCACATGAGCTGGCCTTGCAATCTGACAGAGTTGGGGACCTTTGTAGGGAAGACAGTCCAAATAATGCCAAGTCAAGATGTGCCATGCTAATATACCCCTTCCCAGGAAGAGTGACTGCTATAGTTCACTTAACAGGTGCATTGGTTTAAGGGTGTTCACACTTATGCAACCACCATATTGTAATCTCATTCAGTATCTTCACAACTAACACATTTACTTGTTTTTTGATTGGATTGTACAGGTCATATGTCACATATAAGGTGGGTAATGTTTTCAAATGCAATAATGTGGTCTCATTTTATATCATACAAGAGGCTGACATGTTAACAGGGGTGTGTACGCTTATACCCACGTTAAGCTTAGAAGGTCGTTGGGGTAACCGGATTTGATTGCACATACATTTATTGCTGCTGATGAGATCTGCAAATCAAATGTATATCATTAATTAGTGACATCAGTCCTCATACCATCCCAGTTGTGTCCGACAAACACACAGGGGTTTATAGGAACAGAGCAAACGTAAGTGCCAGACATCTACACATTCAGCAATGATTTGTACAGTTGTGAGGTATGGTCTACAGTAGATGCCAGTGTGCTATACAGGTGCACAGCAAAAATGTGTACATGGGTGCAGTGTGTGCTAGGGAAAGGGACATGACCTGCTAACATGACTCATGCATCCTAGAGATGTTGTATTATAGTAACAAGGATGAAGAATGGCTGCAATGCATGTCATGCATGTCGACTGTTGGGTAATGTGAGGTCTGCCACCTCACTCCTCACTCTGTGTGTGTGTAAGTAAACCATAACCTACAGGCATTAATTTACATACATTGTCTTCCCCTCACAGGTGGTGATGGGGGAAGGGGGCCCTCCTGCGTGGGGGAAGGGGTCCCTCCTGCGTGGAAACTGATATCAGTGTCTCTGCAGACTGACAATGATGACAGGCATAATGAGGCATAGGTGGGGTTGTCAGGGGATGATTGTGTGCCATTGGTTGGCATCCCACTTTTGTCCACCCCATCCCCGCACACAGTCACAATGTCTACACATACTCCATCACCAGTGGCTATAGATGAGGGACATTTGGTGGGTGGTGGCATGGGACAGGAAAGCGTAGTGACTATGGCAAGTGTGTCTGTAGACATCAGCCATAGCCGGATAACAGGTGAGGTCCCACACAGGCGGACAGCCAGGGGTGCTCATAGGAGGTCAGCTGCCCATCTTGCCCCTGCCACAAGTGCCACAGCAGGTGTCCTGAGACACATGTTTCAGACAATCACGGAGGCACAGGCACGTACTAAACGTCACACCAGACAGACTCTCAGGGTCCAGATGGTAAATCTTCCTGCTATGCATGACAACATCTGTGATCTTGCAGATGCCCACTGTTATTATGCTGAGGCCATGGATAGACTGTTGGGCGAGATGGTGGCAGTCCTGGACTGTGGGATGTCTGTGTTAGAGCATGTGGTGGAATTGCTGTCGGCCACGTGGACATAGCACCATGAACAGCTGAAGGCCTACGTGGCAGTGCAACATCTTGCTCCCGCTCTCATACTGGCAGTACCTGCAGCATGACTGTAGGGGGGATGCTGTCTACACCACGACACAGCAGCCCATGGGCATGTGGTCCTGGCCAGTCCCAATAGGGATGCGGATCCAGCAGACAGCAGTCTGCATCAGGGAGTAGTACTGCATCTGGCCTTGTGCCTGGTGGCGCCAGTGGAACCCCTGGCAGGCCCAGTTCCCATGTCCAGACACAGTGAACTGTACACCCTGCCATGTACGGTCCACAGCTGTCCCAACATACCCCTGTACAGGGCAGCAACATGGCGGAATTATGTGCATCCATACACACAATCACCATGACAGCTAGGGCACATCCATACTTACATAGACCACCTCTGCATGGCCCATTTAATGCACAACCCCCTAACTCACACACATGAGGACAACCAATTGACTCAGCCTAGGCCTCTGGCAAACCCACACCACACCCTGTGCATATGATACCTGTGCCACAACCCTGTCATCCATACTATCAATGCAGGGACATGCTAATATGGTTCTGATGCACAGGGTGAATTTAGTAAAGTTTAGCAATGTAATGCTATGTAAAGTGTTGTCAGCTACCATGTTTAATGGTTACATGTCAGAGTGTGTAGCTGTCCAGCCATGATGCATTACTGCCATTATTAACAGTGACTGAATGTGGTCTCCATAATGTATTCTGTTTGTGTTCCAGGTGCCTGTGTGTCAGGAGAATGTAGCCCTGCAGTCCTTTTCTACAAGGGGTATGGCGGTGTGGTAACACATGGACTGTCCTATCCAGGTTACAGCTATATACAATTAACAGGTCTGTATAAGACTTACTGCATGTGTCACATGGCTGATAGGTGTATACAGGTAAGCGCATGGTGGCTGATGTAAGCAGCTCTTGTACAGTGAACAATGGTAAGTTTACTGGGTGGCACACATCAAAAGTTTGTGAATACCACACAAACATAGGGTATTGTGTTGATGCAACACACAAACACACACACACACACACACACACACACACACACACACACACACACACAGGGTCACAATTGCCAGTGTTGGGTTTGAACCCACCCACCCACCCATCTAGTTAGTGGTAGTACAGTGTTAGGTAGTTATTAGAGGGGCATGGAGATCAGTGTGTGTTGCATTTCCAAAATACATGTATAGTGATTAACATCACATACTCATGTAAGGTATGGCAATGGGTGGTGTAGTTGGTGTGACAGTTTTCACACTACTGTCATGCATGAGTGTACACACTCCCAAACACTGTTCTACACATCAATGCAAACACGTGTGCCAGTACTGCGAGTAGCAGCCCTGCCTCTCTAGCGGCTCATTCCATACAATTACATAGCCGTTGCACACAGCACAGGGCATATAGGTCTGCAGAGTGTGTATAGATGCCTCTACAGTTAATGTAAAAAGAAGCCCTTGTACAGTGGAACGTTGGACATGTGCTGGGAGTACCATGGCCTAAAACTGTTAGCCATGTCTACGCAAAAGATATATTCCTAACTCAGACATGCAACCAGAATACCGGTCTTGCAAACGCACACGCCAGCACCGAGGTCAGAACTCCTATCTATCTAGTTATGGCTGCTAATGTGTTCTGCCTTAATTGCACGCATCACAAAGCTTGTAGGGTGAAGTGTGTTCCAAGGTTCCTGTAAAGGGAACATCACCAGGACTTGTACAGTATGGCAATGGGGGATGTACTGGATGAAAATGGACTCAAAATAATCTAACGCACTGAAATACACACAATGACAAACACATAACAGTCATACACACATTCAACAGACCTGGTTTTAGCAGCCCTATCTAGTCAGTCAGGGCATACTGTTACATAGTTCATGCACACAGCATGGCCCTTATTGGGATGAAGAGTGTTGTCAGATAACTGGAAGGTTGAAGGAGACAGCAGACCACATACAGAGGACCTTGGGACGTGTAGTGGGAGTATCACTGTTTAAAACCTTCCAAGTTGACATAGTACTCACTCAAACACAAAATATTGTACTTACATACACAAGTTCACAGATTTAGCCTGCCTCAGATTACAACCCCTGTCCATCTACTTATTGCTACTACAGTGAAATGCATTTATTGCACGCACCACAGAGCCTGTAAGGTGGTGACTGTTTCATGGCTCCTGTAATGTGGGCAACATCACCAGCAATTATATGGCAATGAGCAGTGTGTGTGTGGAGAATAAGCCCTCAAAATGCCGTGTCCTAAAAATATGCACACTTTCAGAGACACACGCACACATTTCCCAGGACTCATGGTGGAACCCCCACCTATCTAGTCATTGTTAGTATTGTGTAATGCTGTCACCACAAGCAAAATTGAACCTGTAGTGTGAAGAGTGTCACAAGGTACTTTTACAGTGAATAACATCAC
The DNA here is from genome assembly GCF_019279795.1 of Protopterus annectens. Taxonomy (NCBI): domain Eukaryota; kingdom Metazoa; phylum Chordata; order Ceratodontiformes; family Protopteridae; genus Protopterus; species Protopterus annectens. Next base: position 451,808,280 of record NC_056748.1, on the reverse strand, counting down.
CAGCCCTTGTAAAGTATGGCAATGGGGGGGGTGGAGTGGGTGAGAAGGGCCACAAAGTAATTTCACCTACAGGTTTACATGCTCATAAACACTTGTATACATAGTAATGCGTGCACACACACACGTTTGCCAGTACTGTCATAGGTTCATGAGTTCATAGGTGTGCACCAGGCTAATGGCCATGGAGCCATTACAAGCCTAGCCCATGGGAGTAACCTGGCATGCCACCTGACATTTGTCAGCAGTGCATCCATCAACTACTGCCACTTGAGTGATCACCAGGATGACAGTTAAATTCACCATCCACTCATCTGGATTTCTCTTGAAGAGGGCCAGTGAGTTGCTTCGCTTGACATGTATGTAACATATATCATATAACTTGGCCAGTGACTGGGTTATGGACCTTTCCCCAAGCATGTTCTGTTGAATGTGGTAATGCAGTTGAGGTATCCATGGCATGTGGTACATACAGATTGGGGTTTCCTAGCTATGGCATTTGAAACACAGCTGGGCAGACATGGCATTGTCAGTCAAGCAGGGACTGCTTGTAAGTAGCCAAGATGTGACCAGGAACACTTGGAGGTTTTGGCCGCTGTCCATATAGGACAGTTTCATGCCTAGGGTCCTACATGTGAGGTACACTTGCAGCCTACCCAGTTGTTGATGTCTAGTGACTTACATGGCAAATGGACCACTGTACCTGATGACTGGCCTAATGACAGGAGACTAGAGGGAGACACTGACCTCTTCACTCCTGGATGACACACCCTTAGTTATGCGATGTGCCACATGGAAGGACTTTGTCCACAGTGGTGATGTCATGGCCAGAAGAGAAGTTGCTGTCAACCTGTGTTACCAGACCTCCTATAAAGCCGTCTGTGTCCAGTGGACTACCACCAATGTGGTAATTTGGGGAAAGCACATTGATTTAATAGGGGATTGGGACACATTTCTTGCCATTGAGCCTAAGGCCAGTGTATAGACAACAGTTGGAGGTGTCAGTGGCAACTTTATGCAGGATATAAACATATTATAGGGATGTAAACATAGCTCCCAAATTGCAACTGTCTGTGAACATTGTTAGCCAGAGTTCATTTGTGTTGGGCTGGATGTCAGAGGCACACAACAAACAAGAGGGTACCCAGGACAAGACCCTGTGGCACTCCACACATGAATGTCTGACAGCCTAACATGGAGTCCGCTACTTTCACACTGTGGGTTCCATCCGTGAGCCAGTTTGCAGCCCACTTAGTGACATACGGATTGAATGATGAATGAAAAATTGGAACAGGAACACTCTTCACAAATAAAATTGATAATTTTATTAGACTTGAAGTGCGATAAATTACAGTACACTTTTCGTTAAGAACATGTGCTTAACTTCATCAGAAGTTTAAAAACAGTGAACAAAGGTTACAGCAGTTATATACCAAGTAAATTAGTTAGTGGGCTGTGTACTTCACCATGGAGTTTAGTTAATTGTCATGGCAAACATACGGATTGAAGACTAGATGAGTGTGTTTGTCTATGACTCCTGAGTGTGGAACTGTATCAAAAGAATAGAAAGGCACACCTATCTTGTTTTTGACTCCATACTGTTGCATGGTTATTTCATATACAAAACAGCTTCAGAGTGTCCACAGCTACCACAACGGTGGGCCCTGTACAGTGGACATTTGGTAGTGCACTGGACTGGGTGGGCCACACAAAAGTGTAGCAAAACCCACCCCCAATGGATATGGATCACAACATTACACACCTAGACACAGACACACACTTGCCAGGAATGAGATTTAAACCCCTACCTATCTAGTTATTGCTACTACAGTGTTACGCATTTATCCCACAAGCCACAGAGCTTATAAGTAGAAGGGCATCCAAACATATGTCTAAGGTGAGTGACATCAGCAGCCCTTGTAAAGTAGGACACTTTGAAATGTATTGTTTGTGGATGGACACAAAATACTTTAACCCTACAGATATAGACACACTTTTCAATTTGCCAGGACTGAGATTAAAACTACTACCTACCTAAACTACTACCTACCTAGTTTATTGCAATATAGTATTACGCAGTTATCACAAGTGCCAGAGAACTTATAGGGCTGAGGGCTACCCAAAGAGATCTTTCAAGGTGACTGACATCAGCAGGAGTGCTAAAGTAGGGCAATGGGAAGTGTACTGAGTGTGAATGGCCTCAAAATCATTAACCCACACCCCACACACAAGACACACCTTTACATTTGACAGGACTTTGATTAGAACTGTTACATAAATAGTTATTCGTACTATAGTGTTACACAGTTATCACAAGCATCACAGACTCTATAGGGCTGAGGGCTAACAAAAGGAATTTCTACTGTGAATGACATCAGCACAGCACATCTTGTGATAAAGGGCAATGGGATGTGTACTGGGCGAGTATGGACTAAAACAGCAATTCACACACACTCTTGCACGGACTAAGATTAGAACCCCTATCTACTTATTTTCTTTAGTATGTTACACATTTATCACACACGCTTTGGTACTTACAAGTCTGAGGCTTGTCCAAAGGTACATCTAAGGTGACATCAGCAGATCTTCTAGAGTGGGGCTATGGGATGTGTACTGGGTGAGAAAGGCCGCATAATGGAACTCTGTCACTGTCTCTCTCTCTTCCCCATGTCTCTGTGTGTGCATGCTTGACATATTGTATGTTGGCCTTAGATATGCGTGTGTATTCCTGTCCAATGTGTGTGCGTGTGTGAAGAACAAATGGTTTACATATTGGTGTGTGTGCACAGACATCTGCAAATAACAGATATCTCCATTTTGGTGGCAACGCACGAAGCATCGGAAACCATCCAGGTGCAATTAACCATAGGCAAAACTGCTCTACAATTTGTAGCATGCTACAGGCCACCCTCTCAAACTCAGGAACCCCACACAGCCTTCCTGAAGACACTGGAGGGTATAAATGTATCTCCAAACACCATTATATTGGGTGACTTCAACTACCCGAATATAGACTGGGAACATTACTTCAAGCCCCAACTTTCTAGCCCAAAGGTTCCTGGAGTTCATAAATTCAAATGCCATGGAACAACTAGTCACCGTTCCCACAAGAGGAGAAAATATACTAGATCTCATCATCACAAACATGGGGACAAAATGCTCCACACCGGAAGTATATCCCTCATTGGTGAGATCAGATCACAAACTTATCTCACTGGAAATCCACATCCTGCCCCCACCCCAAACAAAAAAGACCACAGTGAAGAACTTCTCTAAAGCAAACTTCACACTACTCAAGACTGGTGTGGTATCCTTCAAGGCCCCCGAGCCAGTGGAAACCACAACCCAAGCTGCAGAAGCCCTTACAAATGCCTTCTACGAACACCTCCAGGACTGCATGGATCAGGCAATCCCTAATAAAACCAAGACTCTTTCCACCAAGGGCAAACGTCCAGTCTGGTGGACCCCAGCCATAAACAAACTTTACAATAAGAGGAGAAAGCTGTTACATGATAGAGCAAAATCCATAAAAGAGAAGACACCCTTGATCATTATTAGTAAAAAAATATGAGCACTCATGAAATCATCCAAGGCCAAATTTGAGAGAAAAATTGCAATAGATTCAAAAGACAATCATAAGGCCTTCTTCAGCTATGTTAGAAACCTGGGTGGAAACTCCCAGATATGCACAGAATTAGTCCAAAATGATACAAAAATCACTGAACCCACAGACATTGCCAACATACTGGCAGACAGGTTCAGTGCAAACTTCACCCCCCTCCCCAAAAGGAGAGATAACTATCCCAGCGGAGTGTAGCCTCCCAGACATCTCTAATGCGCAGGTGAAAGCTGCTCTCTCTAAAGCTAAAAACACAGCATCAATGGGACCGGATGGTGTCCCCGGCTGTGTGCTACACAAACTCAACGAGGAACTAAACCCGCATAGCTGTTTAATCTTAGCCTTACCACAGGATACATGCCCAAGGAGTGGCATACGGCAACTGTGGTCCCACTCCACAAAGGCGGTACCTCTACGGACCCTGGAAATTACCGCCCCATAAGCTTAACAAGCCTGGTCTGCAAAGCTATGGAGAGGATCATAATGGAACTCATAAACAAAGACATATGGGACTTGCAGACATTGGACCCGACCCAGTTTGGCTTTGTCAAGGGCAGATCATGCCTTTTGAACTTGGTCGACTTCTTTGAAACAGTCACCAAGGCCATTGATGAGGGAAAGGTAGTCCAAACAGCCTACCTTGACCTTGCAAAAGCTTTCGACACAATACCCCACTCGGGTATTATAGAGAAACTTACCAGCTTAAATGTAAACCCATATGTCACAAGATGGGTTGCAAACTGGCTAAAGGACAGAACCCACAGGGTTAGAGTTGCTGGCGCCATGTCGGACTCCAAGCCAGTCACAAGTGGGGTCCCACAGAGCTCAGTCCTTGGCCCCCTGTTCGACATCTACTTCTCAGAAGTACAGGCAAACATAGGAGGACTATGGCTGACAAAGTTTGCAGATGACTGCAAACTGGGCGCCATAGTGGAAAGTACATCGGACACAGATATCCTTCAGAGGGGTCTCACGGAAACTGATAACTGGTGCCAGAGCCATGGCCTGAAGTTAAATGCCAAAAAATGTATAGTCATACCCTTCGGGAAAAACAAGGTAACCCCAAGCTACCATATAGGTGGCAATCCATTAAGCACAGAAGAGGTTATCAGGGACCTGGGGACCCAGGTTGACAGTGGCCTTTCTTTTGACACTCACATTGCTAAAGTGGTTAGAAAGACCTTCTACATTGTCCACCTGATCATGAAGGGATTCACATCCAGATCAAGTAAGGTCATTGTTCCCCTGTACTCTTCACTTACCAGACCAATGATCGAGTACAATGCCCCATTCGGGATGCATCTCACCCGACACCTGCAGCAATTGGAGAGACACCAAAAGGATAAAGGGACTCCAAAATCTGTCATATGCTGCCAGAATGAAGAAACTCCAGCTCTATTCAGTCGCATACTGCCTGCTCAGAGGTGACCTGTGCCTGACATACAAGGCCATGTCCAACCCGGAATTAATGGACATGCTCCACCTCAAAAAATCCAAATCTACCAGATCCACTAGAGCAAGCGACTTAAACCTTAGCACGGATATAAATAGGACATGCTGGAGGGATAGATTTGTCACCGAGACTCCCTATGCTGTGGAATAAAATCCCAGTCCATGTGAGGCAGAGCACCTCGCTGGCTCTGTTCAAGAGAAATCTTGACCGGTGGATGGGAGATCGTAGGTTTACCCCGGGCATCATCTCTGTGTCACTGCTGGACAGAGGCACAACAAACTAATGGGCACAGTATTTTTTAACATAAGGGGTGGCGTAAGCCACAAAACTTTGGGCTAGGCTTATAAATGCCTTACGGCAGATAGCCTAGTATAAACCTATGAACCTATCGTCCGCTGTGATTTCAGACATGGGCTTCATTTCTCCAAGTGTAGGCGCATGCCCAGTATGACCTTCTATACACAGTGTGGGAATCCATTCCTGGGAGAGTCAGCTAAACCTTGCAACATGTTTCTGCAGGATATCTGTAGACAGGTTGCTAATATGGAGACACAATGGGCCAAATATGGGGGATACTGTAACTATGGTTCCTGTTACTGTCTGTGTTGCTTGTGTAACATGGTTGGTTTTCACAGAGATTTTCTGACATATGTACTGTTTTACACTGTAACGTATTGTGTTGTCAACTACTGACAGATATTGTTTGATCACAGTTTACCAAAGAAATACAAGAGGAATGAAGCAGAGACCAATATTCTGAGGTAAAGGCTAGACATTTTGGAACAATCCGGCCATTGTGGAGGGGTGGCTACAGCCAACTGACTGATGGGTATGTGTAAATGTTCCAGCACCTTGGTGGTATGCTGGCTGGGGATCCCCTTGTTGTGCATTTCTCAACTTAACTGAACGGCTACATCCTGGTGTGGGCATACCTCTCAACTGTACAGATTCTTCCAGGTTATCCACAGCTAGCCCTCATATATGTGGCCATATTCCCATCACATTATGGTTTACAAGCAGGTTTGTTGCTATTCATTCAGGGGTAAGTATGACCAGACATTACAGTTTTAGACTTCACACCCTCCATGACATCCATGCTTCTACACCCCTCTGTTATTATATCCTCATCCTACCATTATGACAGCAATATCTCAGAAGTATCCCTATAGTTGGGCCTTTATCCCAGCAGTATTTATGGCTTGGTCCACAATTCTTGCCCTAAGACATGGAGAGGCATGCTAATGGCATTTGTCAGCATGGTCTTGCATTTGTATTCTGTGTACTGTGTTAGGTTATTAGCTAGGACCCGATGAAATTCCGTACAATGGCACTATGACTGAGGCATGGGCCTTTGCCTGACGCCTGTAGGCCATGTGAGAGTAATGCAGGCCATCTGTTGCAGGGCAGTGCATTAGGTCATTCATACATTCCCAGGCTTCAAGCCAGTGGATCCCCCTGGGGTGACAGTGGTATGTGGGACAGGTGTTACTGGCATTCCTTCCTAATCTTATTGCCCCATCAGTCTGGGTGTTGTCAGGGTGCTGCTTACAGCTAGGGACATACCCGCATGGGACACCTATTCAGCATAATGCATCACGTGCATCTTCCCATACTCACTGGGGACATTCTGACATCATTCCCAACAGCAAGGATCAGACCAGCGTGACACCTGTGGATGCTGGTGGGGGGGGGGGGTGACCTGAGTGCATGTGTGATATGGAAGCTTATCCACAGCTAGCCCTCATATATGTGGCCATATTCCCTTCACATTATGGTTTACAAGCAGGTTTGTTGATATTCATTCAGGGGTAAGTATGACCAGACATTACAGTTTTAGACTTCACCTTGTATGTGAACATCAGCAGTCTGTCACTATTTTATAACTGTGGCTTTTGTAGTCTGCCACCGATTGGCCAGACAACCAGTATTTCATGGTAGAGGGGTAACAAATATAATGCTAACCTCTATACATTACTCCAAAGTTGTGTGCAGTTGAGAGTTACTACAGGCACCGACTGTGTAGGGTACTTCCACCTGTGTACTTTTTCTATGTATGGCGCCCTCTAGGTTTCCGCCAGTGACTGATATTGACATCTGGACAGTATGTACAACTGCTAACATAGGTGTAGCTGACAGGCAGATTAGTTGGCACTGCAGTTCTTGGGACATGGCCCTGTCAACCACAGTACTGTACCTAGACCACTAAGAGACCTAACATCCAGGGGCACATGCTGATCACTTCCTGACAATATTGACCACAGACATACTTAGCACACTGACCCCTGTATATTGTGGACATGCAGCAATTATGTTGACTGGGACAGGTCTGCCAATGTGTGTTCCACTGATATTACTCTACAAACTTATATGTTACTGCCTTTACACGTTTGCACTGACTGTACTGGTATTTCACTTACTCTGTTTGCTTCCATTTAGTATTGTATTGTGCCCTATCTTGCAGAATGGAGGCATATCAGTAGAAAACCAAGGTTAGACTGTAAAGGCATACATTTCAGTTTTAGACTTCTTACCCTTCAGGACTATATTGCAACTGCCAGACCTGTTGTACTATGTCTGGGTAGGTCTGTAGGGGGGATGTTCATCATTGCTGGCATCTGTGAGCCTTTGCCCGACCTTTCTTTATGGGCATTTACACCCGTCCTGCTGGGTGAGGCTGGTGGTGGGTATGGGAACCCTCAATGACATCCATGTGTGTGACCTATGGCCACCCAGCTAGAGTGGGCCTTTGCCCGATCTTTCTTTATGGGCATTTACACCCATCCTGCTGGGTGAGGCTGGTGGTGGGTATGGGAACCCTCAATGACATCCATGTGTGTGACCTATGGCCACCCAGCTAGAGTGCCCCCCACATGTACTGCGGTGGGAGTTGTCATCTTGAGTACTACTGCTTAGTACAGTGACACCAGTATTTGTTATTGATTTCCTGCAGCCCATATAGCTGTCTGTTGTCTGCTGCTATCCCATTCGGCCACCCAATTCCCTTGCATGCTTGCATCCACACCATAGATATACTATCAGAACATAATACTCCATTCACTAATTGTTTGGAAGAGTGACTTACTTTGTGCCTGAGGCAGTTGTGAGGATGGTGCTGGAGGGCTGACTATGTCAGATGCATGCAGTACACTGCCTACACATTAAGACTCAGGTAGTGTCATGTTTGGCATTCCTTTTACTGTGTGTGCAAGTCTGAGGGAAGCATCAATCCTTGGGTCCCTACAATGTCAGTGTGTGTGTGTGCTATGCATCACCTCTTTGTCAAGGCATGGGCATACTGGGCACTCCTCCATCTGCCTACAGGGGCAGTCTCAGGGGGCTCCTCCTCCAAATCCCTCTGTGCTTGTGGTGACCTTGGCAATGGTGGGGGGCTGTGTGCCCACCCCGTGCTGTTCCTGCTGCAGCTGTTTCCACAGGATCATATTGTGGCACATACTACGAACATTTGTGCACATGTAGCTGGAGAGTACTGCAAGGCTCCACCGGAAATATCAAGGCAACGGAACCGTGATAAGAGCATCCTAAACACATGCTCTACAAATGATCCTGGTTTGCACGTGTGCCTCATTATGGCATTATTGTGTGGGTGTGTGTGCATTTCTGATGGGTGTCATCAGCCACAGCTCCAGTGCATAGCCAGCATCCCCCACCAGATGGCCACATATGATGTCCCCCCTGGCAAACCCCTGATACAGATGTGAGGAATGCCAGATGTGGGAGTTGTGATAGCTTCCAGGGGTGCCAGAACACACTTGCACGATAATGCCCTGGCAACACACACGACCTGGCAGTTGATGGAGAGGAAGCCCTTGCGGTTTATGTAGACCCTACCCTGCTCGCCGGGTGGTGCTTTGATGTGGATGTGCGTGCAGTCTATAGCACCCACTACCTCAGGGTATTATGCTATATGGTGGAAGAGACCCATAGTGCTGGTCAACGCCTCACAGGTGCTGAGGAAATATATGTGCTCACTGGCATGTGCTGACATTGGCAGCCAGGAACTGGTGGAGTACCCTGAATGCTGATGCCTGTGAGACCACCATGATATCCCCAGTTGGTCTTTGGAAGGTACCTGTGGCTAATATTCTTAAGGCTACACATACCTTGGTATTGACTGGGATGGGTTCCCCTCAGTTGGTTCTGTGTCTAAGGGGGGGGGGCTGGCACAGCTCGACAATCTGCTGTAGAATGTCCCCTGTCCATCTTGTAGCGCTCCACTATCTCCAGCTTACGCAGCCCCTGGTAGGTTACCCTGGGTCTGTACACTTCTCCTCCTCCTCACTCTGGGACGGTTGTCAGCATTCTCCTCCTCAGCACCCTCAGTGTCTAGCACATACTGATAGATCAAAGCGACAGCAACCCCCAACATGTTTTGTCAGTTTAAAATTTCCCCGAATGTGTACAGCAGTGGTGTAGAGTTTGTGGGAAAAATATGACTGAAAGGTGTTTGCATAGTTTTAGTAGTGTGCTGGGCTGCTGTCTGTGTAATTGGTTGATTCTGAAGCATTCCACCTGCCAGCTATACTAGTTTTCCTAACTGACTTCCTTCTGCTGTTTCCCCTTCCCATTTCCTCCCCGTTTAAACCCCAAGGCACGCCGCGCATACCCAGTGCTCAAATGTAAACAGTTCTGCTATTTCCTCTTTTTTTTTGTTTAAAACCCGGTGTGTGCCGTGCACACCTGTTTAGGCAATGTAGACAGTGCTAAGCAAACTCGGACACATCCCCTTCCTTAGCTGTGCTTAGCTAAGGGATAACACAGGCCACAGAGCTCCAATGTGCTTACAACAAGCATGACACACCCTGTTTTGATGTCATTTAGCTCTCCTGCTTACACGATCGCGTTGGTACACCTATACGGTTAGGTGCAGTCTGACACTTAGAAAAAATCTGTGATGCAGTATAAATCCCCTCGTGTGCATACACCACTGCCTTACTCCATAGTTAGTACACTTACACTGAGCCTTTCCCGTTAGCAACCACTATTCCAAGGGTTTGTTTTCATTCTGCATGCCATTTACTAATGGCAAAATGCAGATTTCTGTTAAAATTGCACCCCCCCCCTTTTTTTTATTTTCGGCACGATCCTGCTTGCGCGCCACTGCCCTACTCTTAAACGGCAGAGATCGACAAAAAAAAAAGTTTAATTTCTTAAAATTTAAATTGTTTATCATGCCAATATCCATATATTTGGACATCAGCATGCCTAACAGTTATAATACATGCTTTACTTTGAGCTGTCATCCCCCAGATTTTTATTTTGCAGAAACCTATTCAGCTAGTAGCGGAATACATTTCTGCTTCTTACACTATTCCTGCACGGACACCTGCCTGCTTGCTGGATCGCTAATTCACCTCATTTGCATGGTTTTCACCAGCAAATGAGGTAATTAGCATAAGGCAGTAGTGTCCATGCAGGAATAATGTAGGAGCACTCGTGTACGTCCCGGGAGCTCTATACTGGATCGCTCAGCAGCCATATTCCGTGCAGCAGCTGCTGCACTATTTCTGCATGTCGTGCAAGGCTTACTGAATCCCGGGGAAGTCTTTGCGGATTTTCTTTTAATAATGTTAAGCTCACAAGATGCAACAGTTAAGGGCAAAATCAAAAATATTGTGACGTGAATCAGCTTCAATGACCTGAGTGGCATGGCTGTATTAAAACTAGTAACAACAATTATCTGAAATATGAAACTTTCACCCTCATTTACAATCTAATTGGTTTACGTCTACACACAGTCAGCCTACTGACCCTTACATTAGCATTCATATCATAATTTATATCAATCTATCTCTCTCTCCATATATAATGTTTTACTTTACAGTCTCAAAATACTGCAATACTGAAATTCAGTATCTCAAGACTATAAAGCCGAAAACTTCAAAACCTGAAACCCCAAAAGCGCAAAATTTAAAATTGCAACTGCCGACATACACATTCCACATACAAAACTAACACACATACACCTTTCTCCCTACATTACAAACCAACACAACAAAAACACACGCACGGACCCTACAGATAAGCAGGGGAGGCAAGCCCCCCTGCACCACCCATACCCCAGCTACTTATATATACTAACTCTTGAGGTTGCACCAAAAATACAAAAACACAAAATCCACCACTACACATTCTACACTCCCCCTGCACAAACACACATCACATATATACAAATACCACCACTCTCAACACTTACACACTCACAATCTTACCTACCTTCCCTAACCCAGACTTCAAAACTCCAAACACACTCACACACACTAAAATCCCTACCTAAAACCCCTACCAAAACATCACTTACCTGAATCTCCAGCTACATCTACATACCAGACAGCAGATTACAAACACAGGGAATCCCACGTCACGTACATACCTCCACAACCGCAGATTTGACATTTCCGTATTCGGCATTCTGCACTTTCACACAAGTGCAGTTTCGACACTTCTGTCTCGAGCTACTGAAGTTCGATATTTCAGTAGTTCAAGAATCTGAAGTGTAACTATATATAAGTTCGATATTTCAGTAGTTCAAGAATCTGAAGTGTAACTATATATATATATATATATATATATATATATATATATAAAGATAGCTATATATATATAAAGATAGCTATAGATATATATATATATATAGCTATATATATATATATATATATATATATATATATATCTATATATATATATATATATATATATATATATATATACACATACATTAAACATCTAATTACACACACACATATATGTGTGTGTGTGTGTGTATAGATATCAAGTTCTTTCTTATTGTTTATATAATGTTATAACATTTAACCATGTACATTTCAGTCACAGTATTAAAGCAGTTTGAATCACAAAAATCCAAATAGCAGTGAATTTCTGGGGGCTTTCTCTTTTTCTGAAATGATTTCAAACCTGCATAAACTAAAGTACTGTTGGTGATTCTCTGCTGGATGACGAAAGTAAATCTATATATTTTTGCTGGGTCTGTGGTCACTCGTCGAAAGCACTAACCATTGAATGGTATGGGGAGAGTGACTAGTAGTCACCACTTCCCCACTTAACTTTTCCCCACTGTACTGCAATCTTGGAGTTGGTATATTAGTTGGGGGGAGCGAAGTGGTGGGTTTAAAATGCTGCTGTTTGTGAGACAGGGAAATGCTGGCCAAGTAGTTACTCACAGGTTCAATGAAGTGCACATTCGATGGGTGGAGTTTCGATGCTCTGCATGTGAGCATGTGCCTATTGATGGCAGTCCTTTTGATGATTAACCATAGACCCCTTTTTGTCTGCGAGTGATATTTTCTGTTTTACCTGCTCCATTTTGTTTTCTGTTTTAAGAAATCTGCTTGGCCTGGCATTTTTGTTCTGTGTGAGAGATAGAGACTTAAATTATCTAGGCTGCATATTTCACATGTTTTTCTTTGGTTAAATTGTTTCTCGAGTGATGCTTAAATACACAGAGAATTTCTATGGCTTTGTCTTTTTCTGAAAAAATTCAAGCCTGCAGAAACTACAGCACTGCTGGCAATTCTCTGCTCATTTTTCACACCCACCCTCCTGTTCATCGATTTGCTTTTTAAACCTGGTGATGTTAAGCGCCCACCCCTACTATAAATTGAGCTTAATAAGCTCATCCTTTTCTACACTGCTGTTTATATCTTTAATTATCTGCACTTCCTTGTGCTTATATTGAAAATGTGCATTTTGCCTCTAATTGTCTGTTCTACTGATTTACTTGCTGTGAATTCATTATCTAGCTAACTGTTGGGTAAAGTAGTCTATTTTTACACTCTAGCAAGCACTTGTTTTTACATCAAGAGGTCAGTGGATTTTCCATATTGTATACTGGGAGGCAGCCTGGTCTGTTTAGGTTGGGGAAACAGTTGAGATTTCTGCATGCAGTTTTATTGGCTGGAGGGCTTATTAATCAGCTTATCTTTGTAGTGCATTTATGAATTCTGTACAATTGAGTGGCTCTTGGCTCATTTAGACAAAGTACTTTTATTGAACAATCACACTTTCATAAGCTGTTTAAAGTACACTGCTGTATCTGTATTTTTAAAGTTTGTTTGTGGTAGCATTTCATGTCTTTTAAGTTTGTTTGTGATAGCATGTCATTCCAGACACTCCTTTACTGTGCTTTTATATTAGGAGGACTGGGATTATTCATGTAGTGGCAGTAGGTGTTTACGTGGTCTATCTGAGCTGGGAAGCATACAAAAGAGCTCGAAGCATTTTTTGTACTTCTCTTACATACTGTGAATATTTAAAAAAACTGTCAGCTGCTTTAAGTGGTTAATTGCACTGTATTACATTGTATCTCTTATTTGTAGGGCTGTTGTAGGTAGTTTGTGTGGTCTTGTTACCCTTGGGCTCCATATCAACTGTTCTACATTAAGAAGGTGTTTTTCTGCACTCTTGTGACAGAAATATGCTGATCTAACCTATCTGACTTGGCGATTGCTGGTGGAAGGCTTATTGTGTGCTTTCCTTATTGGTAGTTATCTTAAGACTTGTTTCTCTTTGTTTGGATTTAAGCCTTACTTCGGTTAGCAGCTGTGAAACCCTTCCAAGCTTTTCTGCTGCTCTAGGAGCAACTCAGTTGCACATTGAACAGCGTTGTCTTATGGATCAACCTTACTCAACACAAAGTATAGGTCCCCCTTGTAGTCACGGTGTTACCAGCACAGTCCTGTCAAATTAACCTCTTCCCTAATAAAAAAACATACAGTAAGTGCCTGCTATAAGCAGATCTCTCACTTATGACCAGACCACACCAAACCATGCCCAAACTACCCAAACCCACATACATACACATCATACTATTGCTCCTAGGTGTATCCACCCTCCCACTGCTAACTTCTATCACCAACTACCAAAAACAACTTAATTTTATCGACATACCAAGAAAAACTACTTCCACTAACATTATTACAACACACCCTTTTACTCAACCAGTCCCATATTACTACCAAACGTTCTTTATTCACCACTATGCACAAAGATTACAGCCATCACACTACCAGTCCCAAACAACTATAAAGAACTTTAAGACCCTAAACAAACTACTCAAACTCTATTTTTACCTCAGAACCTAACTCATTAGCTGTGGTGATATACACCCAAACACAGGCCCACAAAATCTATGAGCCCCAACCCTCAACCTGAATGATACCCTACTCCACAGAGACAAATCCATGCTCCTCATTTTAAATTTAAAATGTCAGAAGTATACTAAATAAAGTCCACAACCTTCATGCACTACTCTCCTTTTATCCACCAGAGACTTGGCTTAAACCAGGCAACCACAACAATGAAATCACTCAACCAGGTTACAATATAATTTGTAGTGACAGAATAGGTAAAAAAGGGGGGGGGTACTATAGTGTATAAATCTCACCTCATCCTTAAGAAATTAGACATAACAACCCCAGACCTCAATAAAGATGAACTCACTCTAACAAAACTAAAACTTAATGATAGTAAACACATCAACATCATAGAATGCTACATCTCTCCAGGTAACAATATCCCCATTACAGAAAAACTCCTACAATGGATATCTAACTCCCTCCCCCAGGAAAGCATAGTATTAGGAGACCTTAACACTGACTGGCAAAACTGTTCCAGTCATAACCCACTCTCCCATATTAACCTACATGGCCTAACCCAAATCATAACTTCCCCCACAAGAACAGACAAGAGAACCAAACACCAATCCACTCTAGACTGGATACTTGTATCCCACCCATCACTGATATCCATAGCAGGGTGTCTACCAGACACCATGAGTGACCACCAAGCCACATTCATACTCGGATCAAAATCACCACAACTCACCCAAATATCTACGCGCCTAATTAGAAATAAAAAAAAAAATACTTTAACCGCTCCAACTTTATAAACAACCTAAAAATGTGCAACTGGACCCCCCTAAAAAAACTTACCTCTTGATGAAGTTGTACTATATTTCAATACTACCTTCTTAAACACCCTTAACCATCATGCCCCTCCAGAACAACAAGAATTAAAATTAAATATGCCCTCTGGTTAACCCCAGACACAAAATCCCTCCTCAAAAAAAGAAACCAGGCCTGGACCAACTACCTCAACAGTAAATCCCAATCAAATATATGTTGAACTACGTAACAAAGCCAAAAATGTCACCAAAACAGACAAAACATTTTACTAGTAAAAGTTACAGGATAAGCACAGAACAACCCACAAAGATTTTGGGCAGCAATTAACTCTATTCTACAACCAGGTAAAACAACTAACCCAACCCCAAAAATAGATAACCAAGAAGACATCCCTACTCAATTTAATACAGAAACCATCCAGACCCTTGTAAACAACCAACCCTATGACATCCCCACCCCTAATTAACAATTGCCTCAAGTTAAGCTTCCACCCAGAACCAACCAAATCCAGTGAAAAACTACTCCACAAGCTCAAATCAACGTCTCTAGCTGTAGATAAATTACCCGCTGAAT
Organism: Protopterus annectens; assembly: GCF_019279795.1. Classification (NCBI taxonomy): domain Eukaryota; kingdom Metazoa; phylum Chordata; order Ceratodontiformes; family Protopteridae; genus Protopterus; species Protopterus annectens. The sequence goes on along the minus strand of NC_056748.1, from coordinate 451,792,697 downwards.
ACCTCCACCTGGCTGCAGAAGCCATATCGTATCCTGTCTTCATCCTAAATTAACAGATCCATGTGCAGTACCCAAGCTATAAAAAATATCACATATCATCCCTCTACATAAAGGGGAAGCCTCCCTGGAACTCAATAACTACCGCCCTATAGCAATACTACCCTCTTTATCTAAAATTTTAGAGAGGGTAATACACAAACGGCTAATAAAATATCTCCTAGAAAATAATCTAATAGTAACACAACAACATGGCTTTAAACCCTTCCATAGCACCTCCACCACACTAACAGAATTCACAAGCATTGTCAATACTCACAGAAACAACGGACTCCTTGTATCTGCCACCTTCCTTGACTTCTCCAAAGCATTCGATATGGTTAACCACAATAAACTCCTTCTTTCACTAGCAACTCTAAACCTTACCACCCCTGCCATCTCCTGGTTCAAAAACTTCCTACAGGGAAGGAAATGAGCTGTTATGTGGCAAAACCAACTGTCCCCCTCCCTACCAGTCTCCCTAGGAGTACCCCAAGGCTCCATCCTAGGGCCACTTCATTTTACCCTCTTCACCAATCAGCTCCAAAACAGTATTCCTAAAGCCTCAATGGTGCAATATGCTGATGATACCACCATAATATGCGCAGCCAAATCAATTGACATCCTTCACTTCCTAACACAAGAATGCTTTTCCCTAGCAGAAACTTGGATTACAAACCAAAGGCTCATTCTGAACTCAAGTAAAACAAAGCTAGTACTCTTTAGCTCCCACAGAGCCACACCTCCCACTGATTATTTCTTCGTCTCCTCCTTTAACAAGACCATAATCATCCCCACAAATCATACCAAACTCTTAGCCAAACTCTTAGGGATTGAAATAGATAATCACCTTAGATTTGACCTACATATTTCTATAACCATAAAAAAAGTACATAAAAAACTTGGCCTACTGTATCGCAATAAAAATTTGCTCAATGACCATTCCAAAACTACAATAGTGAGCACTCACCTACTATCCACCCTACTTTATGCCTCCCCCGTGCTTACAAATCTCCCCAAATCCGACCTAAACAAACTTGATGGTTGTTATAATTAGCCAAATTTGCTACAACCTCTCATATCAGAACACATCATTGTGAATGCCTAAAAAAACCCAACTGGCTAGAACTACCACTATTACTTCAACTCAGTCAACTATTACTAGCCCACAAAATAATACATAACTAACACCCCAGCCCTAAAAAATCTTTTGCAACCCTATACAACCGCCAGGCCCTTGAGGTCTAGCACACAAAACCTCCTCACAGTAACCAAATATAACAATGAAGCTGGTAAGTCTGTCTACAGCACTGTACAGAAAAAACATGGAACTCCCATCCTGCCCACATAACTGACAACAAATCCCCATCACAGTTCAAAAAACGTGTTAAAACTCATTTTTTGAATAATCTACTGTGCTCCTGTATCCCCCCTGGCTAATGTCTCATTAGAACACTTCACCTAACTTAAGTAAATCTGCTAAGTCAGCCAATCATAATACTGTACCCACTTAGGACTGTTAATCTACTGCTCATCCCATCTCTCCAGGAGTTAGAGAAAACTACCCCAGCAACGTTGAAGCTCTCCATAAGCAACTAAAACCAGGCAAACATATTGTAAATCAATTTGTTATCCTTCTCAGCTATAGCTAGCATTATTTGCTCTCTCCGAGCCTTATTCTAAGTCTCTCTGCTTTTACTCTGATAGTAAATCTATCAAAGGAATCCTAAAGTTAGGAATATCTTCTAAAATGTAATATTATATTGTAGAGAATGAAATACATATTAACTAACAGGATATAGTCTAAGTCTCTTCTGTGGAAATTGTATGCCAAAAGTCTGTCCTTAAAACTATGTTTTGTAAAAAATTATTCTCTTGGAGCTTTTCTCCCCGGGCCTCCACTGAAAATGGACTTGTAATCCAGTTGGACTCTCCCAGTCAACAAATGTAAAATAAAAAATAAAAAAAATAAATAAAACAAAATTAAGGCCCTCGGAATACATGAATGCTAATTCAGCAGCACATTTCTTTAAATTACAAACAGACATCTTCGAGAAAGACGGTCCCGACAGAAAGCTAAACTCAAAAGCTACTGCAGATATTGCTCCACATCTCCTATTCATCAGACGAATCAAATGCTCGGAAACGTTGTCAAAATGCATTTTAAAAATGTGTTCATTTGAAAGCATGGGCTCTTTATCACCAATCTCAAGGGTCAATGTTCTGGCCATTTGCTTTCTTTCTAAAAACAGTGTTTCAATTGACATTCACTCTGTCTGGTCTACAGCATTTTTTAAATGTCGTGTAATCCAACATCATGCTTCTGCAGCAATGTATCTGCGAGTTCCACAAGGTGTTCTGTGGCAAAAAAATCAGACAGTCCTTTACCTTTTATATGATGGTTCACACTTCTCAGATTCAGTTTTGCCCGTGAAGCAGGAATGCATACAAACGTAAAATCAACTTATTGTAGTAGACAATGTGCTTCTGAAATACTACCACCACCACAGGAATCTTCTACTATATACTGTAATGTTTCTAAGACCTCAGAAAAGTTGAGATAAATAAAGGTAAAACTAGTCTCCCCACCTAACCCCAAAAACTTTAAGAACTTCTTCAAGATAAATTAGCCCCTATTAAGGAACGGCATAACTAATTTTAAAGCTCCCCCAAATCCAGAAAACACAGAAACCTATGCAGAGGCATACACAAAAGCCCTGTATGAACACAAACAACTGCATATAAACAACAGTACCAGACAGAAATAAACCCAGGTCAAACCACAAAAACAAGCCACCCCTGGTACTAATAGGTTGTACAACAAAAAAAAAAAAAGAAAATCCTGTCGAGAATTAAGAGGAAATGTGAACAGAGCAATAAGTCCATCATTAGTCTTAACAAGTGAATCAAGGAACTATTCAAGTCTCAAAGCACATTTTGAGGTAAAAATAACCTCCACAGCTAAGGATGACTATAAGGCATTCTGCAATTTGAAGGCAAACACCCAACAATGTGTGTAATTAGATGGCGATGACATCAACTATACTCCGCTAGAAAACACGGCAAATCTACAGGCTGACAAATTCTGCTCAAATTTCACCTCCCCATCAGCCTCAGTTCTTCCCCAAGAAATATCCTCCCACCACTATCACCAAAGAACAGGTTGCCACTGCTCTCTCTAAAGCTAAAAACATGGCTTCAGTGGGGCCTGACAACATAACAGGCTGCCTCAAACAGCTTAATCAGGACTTATCAGGTCCATTAGAATCTCCATTTGACCACAGTCTCTGCACTAGCTTTGTCCAGACAGAGTGGAGGACAGCAACATTCATCCCTCTGCATAAAGAGGGGCCTATCTACTGACACAGGAAATTATAGATCCATAAGTTTGACTAGTTTTATATGCAAGGCCGTGGAAAGAATAACCATGGACATGATAAATGACACACAAGACCTCCAAACTCTGGACCTAACCCAATTCGGCTTTGTCATGGGCAGGTCATGCTTACTGAATCTGGTGAATTTTGTTTGAAAAAAATCACTAAGGCCATGGATAACGGTAAAACAGTACACACAGTCTACCATGACCTGGCCAAGGCATTTGATACAATTTTCTACTCTGGTAGTATAAACTCACAAAAACTGGGCATACATCTCTGTTACCAAATGGACAGTCAGTTGGCTCATGGACAGGACACATGTGGTTAATGTGGGTGAATCCAGATCCAGCACATGGTGGTCAAAGTCCTATGTGGCACAGCTTATAAGTAAAGGTATGCCATCTAGATTTGTGGAAATTACAGTCCCACTGTACTCAGCCCTTATTAGGCCAATAACCAAGTAAAGTGCACCATTTGGCATGTACTTGATTAGGCACTTACAGCAGCTACAGCGTCCTCAAGGAGGTTCCTCACAATGAAATTACAGGGTCTAAACATGAACTATGTGGACAGACTAAAAGCTCTATCCCTTTATCCTGTTCTCTTTGGACTATTAAGGCGTGATCTGTGCCTGACCTACAAGGTACCCACAAATCTACCCTAATGGAGCTGCTACATGTCTGCAAGTCAAACATGAGGGTCACCTAATCTAGGATCTAAACAATCAGCGACTCAAACAAAACATGCTGGAAATAGATGCATCTCAGATATTGCCCTTCTTTGGAACAAGCTTCCTTTTCACATTAAGCAGAACCATTCCATGGCTGCCTCCAAAAGCAGTTAGGATCAATGGGTAATTGCAAATTCACACCTGGGGTAGTGCCTATGTCCTTTATGGACAGGGGCAATCTATATGATACTCAATGCACAGAAACAAATCCATGCCATCCTCTTGCCCCTAGGGGCCACACTCTGGGTAAAATCAGGTTATACTGGCGAGGCTTGTAAGGGCCCTAAAACTGTTAGCCCAGTAATCTGCTATGAGGCTACGAATGAATTGCTTGCAACTTTGAGGACTACCGTATCTCATTATAACCTTCCAGGATTACTCTCAACATTTCTGTTAGCAATTTCCATTCACTTGGTGGACCAAGAAAAGTGTGAACAGCTGCTGTACTGTACCAAAAAATGACGCCCATCTCCACTGACACGTTTGCAGCCTGGACTACAATCAAGTTTAAGGAATGAGCTGCATACTGAACTCATGCATTCTTGAAAAAGATCAATATGCTAGTCTTCACCTCAAGGTACATCCCAGCTTTACTTGCGACATTATTACCCAATCATGACAAAAGAAAACATTTTAGCAATGTGTTTCTATGACCCAATCATGACAAAAGAAAGCATTTTAGCAATGTGCTTTTAAATTTATTTCTATCCCTGCTGCCTGATCAATTCCAGTTTTCAGTAGTATTAATGAAATCTATAAACTTCCCTCAGCAGTGGTCATCAAGTGTAATTTTTACACATCTAATGATTTAATCTACCATTTTTTTGTTAGCAGAGATATCTAGTATGTGGTCGAATAAAATACTGAAACAGTTAGCATTAACACTGGAAATAATCTCACTCCTCACTGTGGACCCAAGCGAGTTAGTAAACTCATTTTGAACTGCAAGTGAAAAATGTGTGTATCCCTCTTTGAGTGCTGATAATTTCCTGAGGCTCTGTACTGTAGATGCTTATTAGGTCCAGCATGCTGCTACTGCTGCCCATTTATCTGCACAGATGCTCCAAATGCAAAGTTACTTCTGACATAGAACATTTTTTAAGAATGGAGCACCACTTCTGTTTCAGATGCAAAGAGATGGTTGGATTGACTTTGATCACCGTCTCTGCCTTCATTTCTGCTTCCACGTACGTCCACCTAACATGATATGCTCTGTTTTCACTCAAGTTCTCCTGATCTGGTATTTCTGCATTTAAATGCCTAAAGTCAGAAAATCCCTTCCGTAGGTTTGCTAGACTTGGTGTGAGAGCAGAGCAAGCAGGAGAAACAATATATAGCTCTTCTGTCTACACTGTACATTGGTCATCTATGTCCCACCTTTTGCCCATTAACAAGATTTCAGTATGGCACTCTCAAAAAACTAATACTTTCATCCTTTTTTTTTTGGGTCAGCAGCATGATACACCAATAAACATCTAAGACCACAAGTCATAGGATGCCACATTGCTGGATCATTACAGTAGACTCAGTTTTCAAAGCAGTATTTTTGCATCCCACGGCCATTTTTAGAGGAGTGATTTTCGTACTATCAGAAGTCGTTTCTTCTATAGCATCTCTAACATCTTCACCATCAGCTACCAAAAGTTGCTTTCCTGACCCACTGCAATGACCTGCTCTGGTTCCAATACCAGATCCGGTATTATGGAGTGCTGAAACTGAACTTGAAAAGCTTCCATCATTCTTGCAGATACAATTTATGATCCTCCTCTTCTCTTGTTTTAGGCATTTTTATACTATGCCCCATATGTTTTCATCAACGTCATGTTAAAATGTCTTCACAGTAATTTATCAAAGAAATATGAACTAAAAAGAATTTAAACTGTGTTATACTATCCAGTCTCTGCATCCTACTATCCATAAAAGCAACATTAATGGCATCACATCACACAGACCCCTTTATATTCAAGCAAAGAAATCCAACATTCTAATATCTTCTCTTGTCTTACAGAATGGAAGTTAAACAGAGTCTTCAGCTTGAGGGACAGAAAGCCATAGAACTGAAAAACCTGAGACTAAACACACACACAAAAAATTCCTTTCAGAAAAAAAAAAATGCATTGCATTTTTACCAGCCTGTGCATGTGTGTAGAAACAGACTAACATGGACATCGTCAACAGAAAATATACAGCATCTTTGCCAAACTTTGCCAACTAAAAATAAAGTATGACTTTTTGGAGGAACTAATGAACAGCGACCAAACAACTGCTAGAAAGACAGAGAGAAAGAAATAATCATCAGATACACATACGGGAAGACAGAAGTCATCAGTTCACAGCACAGATTTAAAAAAATGCACATGGTCTTCAACCTGTAGGTTAAAATAACAAAAAAAAAGCAACCTTAAAAATAAAACCAACAAATTTAAAGAAAACCGTAGTAAATAAGGAAAGAATAGAAACAAAAAAAAAACAGCATGGTTATTTTTCCTGCATCTTATTATGCAATAACAAGAATTAACTAAACTTTGATAAATACACTTTTCCTTTATCAAAAGGTTAACAATTAAAAAAAAAAGCATTACCGTGGCTCATTTCATACTCGGGATTTTCCAGTCAGTCTAGGTTTCTGTGGCTCACAGTGGACTAAAATCATGAAAATTGTGCCTCCTGGAGTAGGGCTAGTAACCAGTAATAGAACCACATACCAAAACCATGTGTGAGCCATAAAAGACTGCTACAGAGAACAAAAGACCTATGTGTTTTTAACACACCGTAGCCACAGAACTCCACTAATGGAGCACACATAAAAACACCCACCAGCATTATGTAGGATCCAAAAAAACAGAACTGCATACAGACTTGGTCCAAACTATACAATTTACAGGGCCAAAACAATACAGTAAAATTGCGTGTAACACCATCTCAACTCACAGAGCTGAAAAACAAACATGAGGGTAAAAATGTCTTTTACACAGCAGATAAAGACATACTAGCAAAGGGATTTCCTGGGGCGTAGGCAAATTGGCTACCAAATCCACATACTTCAGCGATCTGCTGTCATTACTGCAAGAGTATGCTTTCATTTTTTTGTAGCTTTTAACATGCATCATTCTCTCCTTCGCTTGCAGATTACCTTTACAACTTCCTCCTCATTAATACAAAAATAACGCACATTATATATTTTTTTCTAGATATTCACTTGCTTTGAGACATAGTTTTTGATAAAAAACAAATGTGGTTCAGCTGTTTTCTGAAAAGATGAGAAATACAATACCTGAAATTCAGACAGTGCAGCAACACAACCTGCACTGTACCAATGTGCAAAGTTGTGCCAATGCACCTTTTTTGTTATTCAGTCAGGCACACTCTCACCAGACAGACATCACATCACAAATGAATTTGCATGACTAGGAATCACTCAAAAGAGCAGCTCTGTACTATGTTACGATAATTTCCGGCATGCACTACAAAGCAGCACGAGTTTTGCAGTTCACACACAGGCACATTCCCCTCCTCCCAAAAGTAACACACACGGCTCCCAGTGACATTTCCATACACATACGACTAAGTATACAATTCGCAGAGGCACAAAACATCAGGTATCTACTTGCTGTTTGACCGCTACTTTTACCTTGTTTGGCACCTGACCTTTCACACCAGACCAAAAAAAAAAAAATTGTCAATGAACACAAGCACAGGCATATGAAAAAATGCTATATTTACATAAACTGCTGCCATACAACAAATAAGTAGAACACAAATATCCGCATAAAGCACTCATATGAGCCCTCAAAAACTATAAATTTTTTTTTTTTTTTCTGGGGAACACGAGTGCCCACAGACATAGCTCTCAAGTGTACCTCATTACGAGGAAGGTACCTCATTTGGGGTCTTAAAAAGTTCATGTTCCTCGAAGTTCCCTCAAAGTTCCACATTGAAAGACTAAGTCACACATTCAGTGTTAGGAATTATTTTTAAGTGAAATCCATTGTAAATAGAAATGAATCATATTAATTCATTAAAAGATCTTCTCTATAAGTAAAACCAGCATATTTTAACTATCATATGACCTTCCTAGTTGAAGTTGTGAGTAAGCCATTAGTATGTGTTCCACATTTTGCCCATTTGTTCCACATTATAAGGGCTAGTGTTCCTCATTTTGGACATGGAAGGTTGAGAGTTATGCCCACAAAAGAAACAAGCATGTCTACATCTGTACGTAAGAATTGAGATGTATGGAACTAACCGCCTCCCGCATGCGGATGTGATGTGTGTGTACGGTTGTGCATTAGGGGCGGAGCTAGGAACTATTTTTGCGTTAAATGGATGCAACAGCAGCCTGCCCTAAAAAGCAAACTTTTCGAATACAACCCCATAGGATTTTGCACAATCACTCTTCACCTCTGCATACCAAACCTTACAGCCAACCGAAACGAAAATAATAAAAGTGCCGTGCAATAACAATGATCTGCAGATTAATGCGTCTTTAAAAGAAATAATAGACATCATAAAACCATAAATAAATTATACGTTTAATAGTTAAGAAAAATATAAAGCTGAAAAGGGAAAACGCAAAAACAAGAATGTATTTGCATTAACGCTACATATTTCACTTACCACACTATTAAATCGATTCGAATAACAAAGAAAGAAAAAAATATTGACCCCTATATATTTGTTTTATCTGGAACGTTCCAATTCACTAGATGCGGAGATACGGCGATTTATAGCAACTTTTGGCGGAGCAATACTTAAAAAAATATTATTTCAGCGGAGTAATACAATAGCGCAGTTTGGACGTAACGTAATTTCTTGTATGTATAGATGCGTGTCAACTTTTATTTATTGTTATATGGTTTACTTTCTGCAATATATTTTCAGTGTATTTCGATATATAATCAAATTCGTAAGTACTTTATACAGGGAAAGTGCTAGCCTGACATTTTGTTTCGTACTTAATCGCGATGCTTTAGTATCTACACTATGACTCTTGTATTGTAGCAGCTGTTAAAATATTGGATAATTGTCCAGATTTTTTGTGTTACATTTTGGTTTGTTTCATATTAAAATGTGGGCTTTGGCATACTCTTTGTATTTTACTGGATACATTTTTTTTCCTGAGTATCGCAACTTGGTTTGGAGTAAACGGCTGAAATGTTACTTACATTTATTAATTGGGAGGGAGGGGGAGGGGGGGGGCAGGTGACCGGTATCCCAAGGGGGTAACAGTAAAATATTGTCAGTACAAAATGGAATTTGTTTGCTACACTTGTTTGGCACATCGTTCAGGATTACAGACACAAACTGAGTTTCAGAATTCATTTTTCAGCAAATGCAAGATTTTATAGAAATGCTTTTAAGTTTATAAGATTTAAAAAGTCAGTCTATATTTTTGTCACTTTACTTCTAGTGCAAGAAACGGAAAGAAATGCGTGTGGACGTGTTTCTGCTTTGTTTCTTAAGTCCCTACTTAGCTGACTGCATTTCATCTCAAGTTAGGCTCTCCTCTGTACTCCAGTCTCCGGCCCTCCCCGTTCCGTTCAGAAATGTGTAAGTAGTCCCGGTTATACGGAAGCGTAGTAACAACCCTCTCGCACTCCAGGTTTAGACGCTTTCGACGTAATTGACGTGTGTGTGTGTGTGTGTGTGTGGGGGGGGGGGGGTGTTGCTGATTTCTGGCTGGCAAATGGGACTGTTTGTGAAAGTGATCTGTCTAGTTTTTCAAGTGTTCTGCTTTTGTTTTGCATGCACTGCAGTATTGCATCACTTACTGTAGTGATAAGTAACTGTTGTGACTGTTTTCTTTGATTTAATTATTTATTTCTTAATTAAATTGTGATGTCAGAACTTCCATTGACATTCTTTACCCCAAGCATGATGTCATGTTTAACAGTGCTGGAGTACAGATGGAAATCTAGATTTGCCAACAGTGTATAGATACGTTTTTTTTTTTTTTTTTTTGTGGGGGGGGGGGTGAATTGTCACAGGATAAAATGGTATAAATACAGTTACATTCAATTTTGTAATCTAATTAGTATTGCACTGTTTTACTTTTTAAGGAGCTACTAAGATTATACAAAGTTGTTAGACAGCTGGCAGCCCCCAAATTGTTGTAGTTCATTGTTAAAAAAGGCATGAATGGTGGGTTTTGTTTCTGTGGAAATAATTACTCGTTTATATAACATTGTGTGTGTGTGTATAATATATATATATATATATATATATATATATATATATATGTGTGTGTATGCATGTACAGTGGGTATAAAAAGTTTACACACCCCTGTTAAAATGCCAGCTTTTTGTGATATAAAAAATGAGACCACAATAAATTATTTCAAAACTTTTCCCACCTTTAATGTGACCTGCAACCTGTACAATTCAATTGAAAAGCAAAAAAATCTGTTGGGAGAAAAATATAAAAAAACGTACAATAAACTAGCTGCGTAAGTCTGCACACCCTTAAACTAATACTTGGTTGAAGCACCTTTTACAGCATTCAGTCTTTTTGGGTACACACCTCCCGTCAATTAGAGAGACCCTTGATTAACCACGAATAAAGTTCAGCTGTCCAAGTAGGATTTTCCTGACATTTACTCAGTTGCCTGCTACAGCAAAAGCCATGGTTCACAGAGAGCTTACAAAGGATCAAAGGGAGCTCATTGTTGAAAGGTATCAGTCAGGAGAAGGGTTCAAAAAAATGTCCACATCTTTGGATGTACCATGGAACACAGTGAAGACAGTCATCAAAAAGTGGAGAAAATCTGTGACAGCAGTGACATTGCAAAGAACTGGACGTCCCTCCAAAATTTATGAAAAGACCAGAAGAAAACTGGTCAGGGAGGCTGCAAAGAGACCTACAGCAACACTGAAGGAGCTGCAGAAATTTCTGGCAAGTACTGGTTGTGTACTAAATGTGACAACAATCTCCCGTATTCTCCATATGTCTGGGCTATGGGGTAGGGTTGCAAGATGGAAGCCTTCTTACACAGAAAAATAAGTAACAAAGGGCCACAGCTGCAAAGGCAAACCAAAACTTTAATATGTGAGCTCTTTCGTTCACTCAAATCAAATTAACTTCTTCAGACAAATTCAAACAGTAAACAGAGGGGTTTTACTGTTTGAATTTGTCTGAAGAAGTTCATTTGATTTGAGTGAATGAAAGCGCTTACATATTAAATTTTATTTGCCTTTGGATTTGTGGCCCTTTAGTTACTTATTTTATTGGTGCTTTATTTGTTGTTTTTTCGCTACACAGAAAAACATTCAGGCCCGACTAAAATTTGCAAAAACAATACATCGTCTCCCAAAACCATGTGGGAAAATGTTTTATGGTCTGATGAGACCAAGGTTGAACTTCTTGGCCACAATTCCAAAAGGTACGTTTGGTGCAAAAATAAGACTTTGCATCACCAAAAGAACAGAATCCCCATAGTGAAGCATGGTGGTGGCATTATCATGCTTTGGGGTTGCTTTTTTCAGCTGGAACTTGGGCTTTAGTCAAGGTGGAGGAAATTATGAACAATTCCAGATACCAGTCACTTTTGACCCAAAACCTTCAGGCATCTGCTGGAAAGCTGAAGATGAATTTCACCTTTCAACATGACAATGACCCCAAACATATATCCAAATCAACAAAAGAATGGCTCAGCCAGAGCCCAGACCTAAATCCAATAAAAAATCTGTGGGGTGACCTGAAGAGAGCTGTGCACAAGACATGCCCTTGCAATTGACAGATTTGGAGCGCTTTTGCAAGGAAAAGTGGGCAAATATTGCCAAGTCAAGATGTGCCATGCTGATAGACTCCTACCCAAAAAGACTGAATGCTATAATTAAATCAAAAAGTGCTTCAACAAAGTATGAGTTTAAGGGTGTGTGCACTTATGCAACCAGCTTATTGTATGTTATTTTTTATATTTTTCCCCTAACAGATTTGTTTTTCAATTGAATTGTGCAGGTTATAGGTCACATTAAAGGTGGGAAAAGTTTTGAAATGATTTATTGTCATCTCATTTTTTTTATATCATAACAACCTGGCATTTTAACAGGGGTGCATACTGTGTGTGGATCATAACAACCTGGCATTTTAACAGGGGTGCATACTGTGTGTGGATATATATATATATATATATACACACACACACATACACACATTGCATTTAGTAATCTGCATCAAAAGAAATTCATTATATCTTAGCAGAACCCATAATGTGCTTGATTTCCCAAATTTATTTGATTCATTTCTTGCTTTTGTTGCCAGAAAAAGACTGTGTGGAAAACTCCTATTCACTAGAGGCCCAGACAGAAAAGCTTCACAAGATGCAGAAAGTAATGTATATGCATACATAGTGGGATGAATCATTTGAGCATTCAGTAATGAGAAAAAAAAGTCAATGATTGTTTGAGCCTACAGTAGTGAGAAAACAAAAACATTGCCAATATACATACGTTTTTTAACTTTTTATTAATTTCATGTTTATGTACTAGGAAAATCTGGGCATAGATACCATTTTCATCAGAGGTGTGGGAAGAAAAGTTCTAAAAATACAGTAGTTTTTAAGATTATGACAATTATTAAATACACTCATTGAACCCATATGAAAGTGAAGTATTAAATAACAATAAGATAATGTATATGAATGCAGCAATTGACTTAAAAAGCTGAACAAACAAAATCTCTGTCAAATGAATCAATTGCAGTTTAGTGTAGTTATTTGAGTATAGTAGAACAGGTCAGATTTGAATAGAAGTGACAGGTGATTCAGAAGATTGTGGGGGTAAGTGACAGTTGGGTTATATATATCCAGGAAATAGTGTAGATGGGAGAAAGGTTTAAGAGGTATGATATGTGGAGTAGTAAAGTGGTGAAAGAGAAAGGAAATGTGGAGTAACAGAGATGTGAAGGGAGAGGTTGGAGAAATGAAGGTGGAGAGATGAGGAAGAGAGCAGGGAAAAATAATAAAAGGGGAAATTATTAGTCTGGAGTTAAACAGGTTCATAGCTAGGTGTTACTAGGGAAATTTCTTGGAGATTTTTTGAACAAATATTTGTTTGGTATTGATCCATTAGATTCCATGATTTAGCTGTAGAGTTTGAGTACAGACTTTGCTCTATGGACTTGTTTTATAGATTTCAAGGAGATGATGCTCAAGAAGAGCGTGGAAGGCAATTTAGGATGTAGTGTCTGAGAATGATGCTGATTGCTGGGCAGCAGAAGATTTGTATACCATATCACCAAAGAGCAGTTGATTGAGCATGAGGTGGTGAGGAAGTTCCAGCAGATTTAGTGATTTTTTTTTTTCTTTTAGGGCAAAGCAGTTATGAGAGTTCTACGGCTGACTGACAGAAAATCTGGCTACTCTATTATAATATTGATCAAGTTTTACTCTCTGCATGATTTGTATGTTACTAAGGATAGGATAGGCATAGAGAGGAGTAGGGTAGGAAGGAGGTAATCATTTGCAAGAGCAACTCTGGAGAAGCTAGTAAGAAACTCTTTTGATCTCTAGAGCATGCCAAGTTTTTGGCTAATTATTTTTTATGCAGTTTTGTAGGTGCAGATCAAATTTCTGTTAATCGTCTGTAGTGACACCTAGTAGTTTGGTATGTGGTATAGTAAAGAGAGGATGTAGTAAAGGATTTTTTAAGTGAGCTTGAGATTTGAGAAGAAATATATCTAGTTTGTTTTTTATTTAGGTGGGGGATGGCTAAGAAGGAGTTGGTTTTCACCGAGGCATTTCTCAGTTGATTTAAAAGCTTTTTGAGTGATGGATTTTAGAGAGCGAAAATTAAATAGGGAATCCTCTGCATATTATATGAGTGTAGAATGTAGGGAGGATAAATGCAGGTGGTTAATAAAGGTATTAAAAAGGAGAGGATCAAGTATGGAGCCCTAAGGGATTGTAGTATTGGGTAGTAAGAAAGGAGAAAAAGTAGAGAGCCACTTAACTGATTGTTGATGATTGCATAGGTAACTGGAACACCGATTAAGTGTAGTACTGGAAAGGCTGAGAGCTGATATGTTTGAGGGAAGTTTGGAGTGGGAAATAGTGTTAAATAATTTGGACAGGTCCATAAATAAGAATACTAGTTTATCTCTGGCTTTAATAGTATCTAAGTAGGAAATAAGGGCATTTGCTGTACTATGCTGTAGACACCACATTGGGTAGTAGTTAATACATTTCCCTGGAGTAGCTGTTTTTGGATGCATTTTTCAAGTATTTTTGAGAGGAGGGATATGATAGCAATGGGCCTGCAGTTTATTTCAGTGTAGTTTTCCCCCTTTATGAACTAGAATTTTATATAAAAAAATGCAGAAAAATGGGAATTGTGATTCTTAGAGACCTGTTTATTAAGATGGAGACTGGATATTCAATAGAGGTGGCACCCAACTATAAGTATCCTCTTGGGAGGTTGTCGGCAGAAGATGAACAAGGCTTTAGCTTGCCCAGTACTTTTTTATATGACTTTTAACAGAAATTAGGTTTATTGGAGGTAGAAGTTTCAGTGGGACAAGGCACCAAACTGTGTGCAGTTTTGGGTAAGGGTAGCAATTGAGTCAATAAAGTGAGTTGAATTTAGTAGCAGTTTCTAAGGGAATGCTGTGTAGGCAGGGGGTTGGGAAGATGCAGGGTATTCTAGGGTATGAAATTTTATTGTGGACCAAAATTGTTTGGTTTATTTGTGGGTCAATGAAATGTTTATCTTGTGTTCAGTGATCTCTTTTTAATGAGGTATCAAATTATTTATATGATTGAAAGTGAGCTGTTTTTTTTGTTTTGCTCTGCCAGTTTCTCCAAGCTAATTCTGTTTTATGCATTAAGTTTTGCTTGAGTGAGATAGCCAAGGAGTTTTACATTTAACTCTCTCTCTCTCTCTCTCTCAAATAGCAGGGTAATTACATATTTGATAAGTGTATTTAATTCCATGTACATAACATGTGTCTGTGTGCTGTCATTACAGTAGCAAGGGGTGTGAGTCTACTGTCTGGGACACCTGTGTGTATATATGGCTTGTACAACACTTTTCCATTTGAATATGTTACATATGTGATGCCCATGCCCTGGCCTAGCAATCCAGTAGCCTCAGTTCTCACCACTAACACCAGTGAGGAGAGTCTCATATAGGAGGAAAGGATAACAAATACACACAGTAAAGTGCAGTTTCCCTTAAGAGCACACATAGGTCACAGTCAGCCGGGTCTGGTCACTCCCTTGATCTCTGGGTCCCCAATAAGACTCCCCACTGGCACAGCTATAGGGTCCAGATCTCAGCCTAGTGGGCAAGTTAAAACCTCCAGCACCCTCTCTGTCCAACCAGTGCCTTGTGTCCCTGCCCAAGTAGCTGACACACAGTTTGAGAAGAGTTTATACAACCACACAGACACTCCTGGGGAAGGCTGGCACAGATTCTCCAGCTGTGCCCCTTTTCCCCAGACTATATGGTAGTACCAGCTGCCACCACCCACTAATATTTATCAGCTACTCAAAGGCCCTTAAAAGGGTGTCCAATTATTAATGTGGAATATTATTATCCAATTGGTAGTATAGCCCATGGCTAAAGGTATTGGAGTGGCTTTGTACAATTTTACCAAATGCATGCAAGTACTCAAGAGCTTAAATTATCTCTACGAAAACAGCCACAGTTGAAAGGGTTTAAAATATTTAATAACAAATAGTCAAAACACAAGACAATACTTTTTACTACACAGTGCTAGTCAAGAGTTCAGAGATCACAGAGAAATACTTAAAATAATTTAGTAGTACAGTTCTAACATCACAGAAAAAACACTTCGAAATAGCTAGAAACTAGAACAATTAGACTAAGAGAAAATGCAAGTCTAAGATAAACTTACATATTGGAGCAAGACCGTACTGATGAGTTGGATGGTCAAGACAAAAATGCTTAATGCTGTCTGATTCTCTCTGTTTTTAAAATCACATTCCTGGTTCACATAACATAATTCTTCACACTTCCCTGCGTTACATTACATCATTCTTCACACTTCCCTGGCTTCCCAGGCTAACAGAAACTACATTTACATTTTTCACCTCTGGGCAGAAACCAGAACAGTAAAGGACATTTATGCTTGCAAATTCTGGCCATTAACTCTGGCCTTAAAACAATAGCAAGAATTCCTTAATCTAGACTGACCGGAGCTGTGTTTACATCAAAGGGTCACAACATGCTTTACTTGGTCAGCAGAGTGCACTGTTACATTTTTTTTTCAGTTCTACATAACACCATTTTTACCATTTAAGGCAACAAGCCTGTGGTTTACATTAATATTTACAGATGATAGAATTATCTCCAAAATTCTATCTGACTAAGTGGGCAGCCTTAATCTGTCTTCACCCAATCTTCACAACATACATGGGTAGTATCCCAGGTTATATGCAGTCACACTGGCATGTAGTGTATCATTACATGACTACTGTTGAAAGTGCTTTCCCAAGTAAGAGCAGATTGCAGATTATAGTACTGGAACCAAACGCCCCTGCATGCAAAGATGGATTCTGAGTCCTCACTGTCATGTTCTTGGTATGCGAGTTGTGTTTCATTAAGTATTTCCTACTGGATATTGATCTGACATGTGGATATTAACTGCAGACTACTGTGTGTATAGGACATGTCATTGAGGGCTGCTGTTATGTAGTAATGGCATACCAATCAGTGTCTAGACATCTGTCTGTCAACACATTCATCCTAATGCATAACCAGTTGGCCAGCTAATGTCTGTCTCTGTACAGATGTCAGGTATCCATCTTGGCTGCTTACAGGTAAACTATGTTTGAGTGACACTGACATGTCTACCCAGCTGTATTATGAATGCCACAGCTAGGATTCCTCACCCTGTATGTACCATATGCCATGGATACCTCAACTACACTACCACAGTCAACAGAACATGCTTGGGTACAGATCTCCAAGACAGACACTGACCATGGTATGTAATACATGTTGCATACATGTCATTTGGAGCACCACACTGACCCTCTGCAAGAGGCAACCAGATGATTGGATGTTGCATTTAACTCTCACCCTGAGGATCACTCCCATGGCATCAGTTGATAGATGGCCTGCTGGCAAATGGCAGGTGGCATGATACCACTGTACCCACATCCCCTACTCTTCCCATCGCTCCATGGACAGTATTCTGGAACACGCCTATGAACACCTGCACCTATGGACCCCAGTACTGACAAATGTGTCAGTGTGCATTACTGAGACTAACAGTATCTGTGTGTTTGTAAACCTGTAGTTGATAATACCCTGAGGCCCTTCACACCCACTGCACCCCCCATTGTCATAGTTAGATATGGCTGCTGCTATAATGGAGATTACATGCACCTTGTTACACTCTTCGCCCTATGGGCCACCTGGAGCTTGCAGTACCAGCACAAAACTGTTGTACAAATGGGTAGATAGGCATGGTTTACCTTCTGAGTTCTGGCAAGTGTGTGTATGTGTGCAAGTGTGTATATTTGTAGGATAGAGCATTCTGAGGCCACATTCTCCTAATACAATACACCTTGCCACACAGTATAAGGGATAGTGATGTTGCTGACCATAGGAGAGCCATGACAAAGCATCACCTTACTATCCCTGTGGCATGTGCAATATATGCATATCCCTGTAGTAGCACTCTTTGAGATAGACAAGGGGTTGTATTGCAGTCCTGGTCAATGTGTGATGGTGGGTATGTCCGAGTATTATCATGGGTTTCAGTGAGTAAAATATCCAATGTGGGGTGTGGGTACTGGGTATACTGTCTTTACACCATGGTACCCCCAGTACATGTCCCATGGTCCACTGTATGGGGACCACTGTCGCCATCAGTTATACAGGTAACTGATTATACTATCCAGCCCAATGATGCATGTGCTGTGTTCAACTTATCTGTAACAGAATAGACACACTGACAAGGTATTTAGCACTGATAAACCCAGGTCTCTCAGATGTGTGTATGACTGTTATGTGTTTGTCAATGTGTATGACAGTATGTCACACTATGTATTGTTCATAAACAACCAGTACATCTCCCATTACCATACTGTACAAGGCCTGACAATGTTCTTCGCTTAACATGTAACCTGGAACACACCTCATCCTGAAAGCTGTATGGTGTGTGCAATTAATGCCACACACATTAATAACACTAAGTACCTAGGTAGGGGTTCTAGTCCCAGTGTTGCCAAGTAAGACTGTGTGTGTATGTGAAGGGATCTACTTCAGTTTGAAGAATATACATGTCCTAGGAGATTATCTGTCTGAGAACTGACTAGCAAATGCTAACATTTCACCGGTATCATCTTGTGGAAATTCATTCCATCAAAACTAGTAGTAGATGTGTAAATGGCCTCTTCCCCACTGTATATCTGTACAGCGATACTGGGGTTGGCATATATAGCTGGGTGTGGATCTTGTGGACACAGCCACCATTATTGCGGTTATTGTTGAGTGCATCCCCCCACTTAGTTGGCTGTAATACTGTACAGTTCATGTTAATAGGTTAAGTAGTTGTCAAGCAATCTCTCTACAGTTCAACACCACCCCACACCCTCCAAAGGGTAGGACTGTGCCACCCACACCAGCACACCTATGTTTACCAAGTTGAGGATTGCACTACATTGGGGAAGGGGACATATACCCTTCCAGTACCATCGTCAATTACATTAAACTAGCCGACTGATTATTCCCCAATGTGATGTGCCTATTCTGTCTTGGTGGGATTACATAGGCTAAAATGGGTTCCTTGCAAAAGTACATACATCCATGTGTACAGTATTCTCTGTGTATTGCATCGACACCAAAGCGTACGTGTGTGTGTGTGTGTGTGTGTGTATATGTGTCATACACAAACATGTGGTGTGTACCACCCAGTACACTTACCATTGTCCACTGTAGAAGGGCTGCTGACATCAGCCACCATGCACTCACCTGTATACACCCCTTAGACCTATCAGGCATGTGGCACATGCAGTAACTGTTATACAGACCTGTGACGTGTGTTCAGCTGTACCCAGGATATGGCGCAGTCAAGGTGCTACCACAGTGCCATACCTCTTGTAGGAAACAACAGCAGACCAACATCCTGCTGACATATAGGCACCTACAACACAAATGGGATACATTATGGAGACCACAATTACTCAGTGTTAATAACATCTACAATGCATCATGGCTGGACAGCTACACATCCTGACATGTAAGCATTAAACGTTGGTGCTGAAAACATGTTACACAGCATTACACTGGTACACCGTAGTACAGTCACTCTGTGCATAAGAACCATATTAGCCTGTCCCTGCATTGATGTTATGGATGACAGGGATGTGATACAGGTATCATCATGTGCACAGGGTGTGCTGTGGGTTTGCCAGAGACCTAGGCTGTGCCATTCGTTTGACATCATGTGTGTGTCTGGGCTTTGCAGATGTGGTATGTGTAGATATGGGGTTGCCCTAGCTGTGTTTGTGATGTGTGTATGCATGCACACAGTTCTGCCATGTGACTACCCCATACAGGGGTTTGTTGGACAGCTGCAGACCGTACCTGGCAGGTTGTGCAGTTCACAGTCTCCGGCCATGGACACGAGATCTGTGCCTGCCAGGGATTCCACAGGCACCACCAGGTTTAACCAATGATATGGTACTCTTCCCCTGATGATGGCATATGTCCGCTGGATCCGGGTCCCTCTTGGGACCAGCCAGGGCCACGTGCACGTGGCTTGCTATGTTGTGGTGTGGACAGCACCTCCCCTGTAGTGCTGGGGCTGGTACTGCCACTACGAGAGTGGCTCTGACTTCTTGCACGTCGACCTCGTGCTGCTGGCCTACGTCCACGTGGCCATTGCACTACTCTCACGATATGTTCAAGCACAGACATTCCACGGTCGAGGATTCCCACCATTTCACCCAACCGTCTATCCAGGACCTCTGCAAAATAACAGTGGGCACCTGCAAGATCACAGATGTTGTCAATAACAGACCCTGTCTGGTATACTGGAGGGCTGCTGGCCAGTGTATTGGCAAACCTGAACAAACACCATACTCAGCAGCTATAGGCTGCTGCCCCAGAGGTATACCAGAGGGATCTCTATAGTTGTGTGAGAGATGTGATGGCAGTAGACACACCTGTGGAAATGGTACAGGGTGGGAGCAGCATTTCAGTACATAAAGAGTACAAACCCACAATACTACAAATTATGCACATCTGTTTATTACTGCAGTGCAGCAATAGAATATATTTTATCTCACATATGCATGATTAAACTCTGCAGATGGATAAGCAACAGTGGTCTACTGATGTGCCCTGGGGCTTTACCTGCATGCTCCTCGTACATTGTGTGGGTAGCACCCACCTGCACAATGCTATCCGCTGTGTCTTGTCTTTGCTGGTGGGCAGGTGCCTCGAGGCTGGCGAGGAGCTCCTCAGTGTGAGTCGGGGGGGGGGGGGCTGGATGGCATGACCCCCTCCTGTGGCTAGCTGGTCCCTCCTAACTGCAGCAGCATGCTGACAGACGTGGCGGATTAGGTCAGTGCAATGATGTCGGACCTGCTCATAACTGAAGTTATGCAGGCCGACATCGTTTACCCTGTGGACGAGTTTGTTCCACAGGGCGGTCCTCTCCTGCAGATCATGGGCTGTACAGCCAAGCAGGGTGTGGTAGTGCTGCACCAGGTGGTTTATTATAACCTCATTTTCCTGGGGGGAATAGACTGGCAAGCGTTGTCTAGACATGGTGCCTGAAAGACATAAAGAGGAAAAAAGGTTTGAGGACCTCATACTGCAAGGATATAATAGTTGTTAATTGACAACTCTGTCCCCCCCCCCCCCCACTATATCTGCAACAGTAATCTGAACATATAGCTCAATGGGTATGTTTACAGCAAACCTACTGTTGGGACATGTATCGTATTGTACAATAAATTGTGCAATGTGTTTCTAGTCATGTTCCATTACTATCATTGGTGGCCTGTTGCTAAGAATATCACATGCATGTCATTGTAAGGGCCACTATGGTTCCATATATGCATGTTTTCTGTTTGCTGTGTGACTGCTCCAAATCTGTTGTTTTGTGTTAATGGGGATATCTATGCATGCTGTTAGATGTAATCCTGGAATGTGTGGACTATTACTACCCACATATGGTCTATAACTGTGACACAATAGCATGTTTGGGAAGCCAGTTCCCAGCAGAACCTCGGTACACAATTTCAGGGTCCACATGCTCCTCCTGCTCAGCCCCCAGCCCAGGTACCTTCAGGGCCGTGAAGGTGCAGTTGTAACTACCCATGGGTGGGGACCTTGGTACCATTGTTTCCATTTGGGGGCTCATGGGCTTCCACTTTCCAAACACCACTCCCCATCCAAGGTGTTTACCCACCACATGTGTCATATACCACCCCTGTATGCTGTCTTGTCTGTCTTCCAAACCCAAAAAGACATTTAAATTCTAGTCTCGTCAGAGAATGTATACTAACAAAATTCAAAATGTCCGAACTTGGTTATTAAAAGTTTGGACGATGAAAAAAGCATACCCATTTATGTATTCACAACATAAAAATGATATTACACATTGCGACCATCAATATTATTCATTCATTGCAAAAGCCATCACATAAATACAATATTGAATGAAAAAATGATTTTCAAAATGTCCAAACCCAACCGTTCAGTTGATAGTAAATGTGCTATGTGAAAAGAGCGTCCCGCTTCACAATTCATAAAAACCATTCATGTGGAAACACAGACTGTCCCTTAAATCTGCATCAGAATGATTAGAAAGTGTTCAAACACAACCATATGTTGTTTGAGATTCATTCCTGCAGAATAAAAATGAAGGCCAATTTGCGATCAGTTCGTTAATAAATTCAAAGATGGCATCCCTCTGTACGGCAAAAGAGTTTCAGTCATCAAAAATAGTGTAGTTTTTACACAAAAGCACTCCTATATCCCATGTAGGTTGATGGATTAGAAAAACAAAGTGACCATGTTTCTAAATCAGGCTAAAGCATCCAATTCTACATATTATCATCAACGGATAAAACTGCCACTTTTCGATCAATCATCCTGGACCTGTGGCAATAGTATATAACAAAAAACAATATCCCACCTTTAGAAAAGTCTCCAATGTGATCTAATAGGGCATCAGTTCCAAAAACAAGCTGGTTTCAGAAAATATATATCCAAAATCGGAACCAAACGCTCTGAGAGTATATGAATTAGTAAATTCCGACGTCTGTCATCATGACAAACCAATTGTAGAAAAAATATTTAAACACAGCTGCTAGTACCCAAAATCAGTCCTTCCAAACCAACCTACCTCCCCAAATATACCTAATATTCTTCCCCAACATACCAAGCTTACTTTCACAAACAAGGGCAATGTGTTCCCAACATGGATTTCACACCAGACCTAACTGTCCATTTCACACCCACTTTATACTGTATATAATATATATATATGTGTGTCTGTAGATGTGTGATGTTTTCTCACACAAATCATGCAGCACTGTCATTTAACAGTAGTGGAACTGTATTTATATGTGTGTATGTATGTATGTATGTATGTATATATATATATATATATATCTACCTACCTCCTCAAATATACCCAATAGCCTTCCCCAACATACCAAGCTCACATTCACAAACAAGGGCAATGTGTTCCCAACATGGATTTCACACCAGACATAACTGTCCATTTCACACCCACTTTATACTGTATATAAAATTATATATATATAATGTGTGTGTATAGATATGTGTGATGTTTTCTCACACAAATCATGCAGCACTGTCATTCAACAGTAGTGGAAATGTATGTATAATGTGTGTGTATATGTATATGTGTGTGTGTGTGTGCGTGTGTATATATACATATATATATTAGGGGTCGCGGCAGCAGATCATCTGTTTCCATTTCTTCCTGTCCTCTGCATCCTGCTCTTGTCACACCAACCACCTGAATGTCCTCTCTCACCACATCCATAAACCTTATCTTAGGCCTTCCTCTTTTCCGGTTACCTGGCAGCTTTATCCTTAGCATCTTTTTCCCAATATACTCTGCATCCCTCCTCAACACATGTCCAAACCAACGTAAACTTGCCTCTCTGGCTTTGTCTCCAAACCTTCCAACCTGGGCTGACCCTCTAATATACTTAATCCTAATCCTGTCCACCCTCGTCACACTCAGTGCAAATCTTAACATCTGTAACTCTGCCACGTCCAGCTCTGTGTGTGTGTGTATATGTATATATATATATATATATATATATATATCTATACACGGGTCCCCTACAGAAGACCGACAGCAAAAGCCCGACACACGAAATACTGAAAATGGGGAAACGGTAAGTCTCCATGGTGCAGAATGGAAATATTTCCATCCCTGCACTATAGTATGATCTCAGAGTTGGTATATTAAAGCTACGGGGGGTGTGGGGGGCAATGCCCGTCATGGGTGGGTGCAGGTGGGCGTAGCCCCCCTTCTAGCAGAATAGTGTTATTTTCCTTTTTACTACAGTAGCACTGTTTTCAGTATTTTGTGTTTCGGGCTTTTGGTGTCGGTGTTGTGAGCTGTCCGTCTTCTGTAGGGGATCTATATATACACATATATATATATATCTATATATGTGTGTGTGTTTTTTTTTTTTTTTTAGTATGTGTCTGTATATCTGTAGACATACGTGTGTGTGTGTGTCTGTGTGTGTGTATATGTATGTATGTATGTGCATATATAGCGTGCATTCAAACATCAGGTCCACACACTCTAACTCTTCTTCCTCCACAGCTGCACTGTTCTGCCTTGCTACAAAACAGACCAGTGTCACATGTGGACACGGCCTAACATTAGGGGGGTATATATAGGGACAGATTGCAGGTAAGCCTATTACAAACCTATGGCGTTTGTGCATGGTAAATTACACATTAACATGACTGTCCTGCAGGTGTTGGGGTCTGAAACTCATGTGTCTATCATAACTTCATTACTTCCACCAGCTATTTGCCACACTAATATACATGTCTTGAGGTGCAAAACACACACTGTGATGGCTTACATCTTCTCATTCAGTGCTGATCTGCACAGTTGACAGGTGTGGCCCACTGGCCACAGGGCCAGACACTATATCCATAGCAGTTGTTAAGCAGGACATCATTACAACACTTGACGGCACATATAAATCTTTCCATATCATCTATCCCGTTATTACAGACCAAGTACTACATTCAAATACATGCATATATGTTTCACATACTTGTAGTATTGTCCTCTCTTCTACATACACTTTTTTATGTGTCCCTTGTGTTATATACTTTTGGTTTGGTTTGGTTTGTAGTTTTATTTATTTATTTCTCTGTCTCCCTTTCTCTCTCTCTCTCTCTCTACTACAGGGATTCAGCTGCTTTGAATAGGATGCAGCATGGATTTTGTAGGTGATGCTCATTATCAGGTAATGGCCTCTGGACCAGTCAGTGTTCACCACTTGCTAATTGCATGCAGCCAGCTGTGTAGTACTTCCAATTACCACTGTCATGGCAACCCACTACTATAAATTCCTACATCATGTGGACATTGTCCCTTTACCTTTCCTGTATGGAAGACATCCTTCCTGCATGTGGGCAGCAGTGTTACAGACCGCAGGTAGCAATACCTCTTACAACAGGACTTGCAGACACAGGCCAACTAAATATTTGTACAAGGTTCCAGACCTACGGACAGTGTGAGTATTGTTGTTAAATGCATTGTATACTGCTAGTTTTACAAGGTTTGTGCATACATGCTAGTTTTGCATGGAATGCAGACTGCCTGCATAGCTCTCAATGGTGGGCCTATCCACATGATGGCCAGAGGATTGGCTGTTATGTTTTTTTCTGTTCACCACACAGGTCTTGTCTCTATCACTGGCATTCTCTCTTTGAGTGCTATCAGTACGTCTACATCCATTTGTGTGTCTGACTTCATATTCTTGAGTAAGGGTATGTTGCAACCAATCCTGTAACACCAGCAATTTTCACAGTGTATAACAGCAATATTGCAAATATGGCCCTGTGTTCCAGCCTCTGTCCTCCACCTATATACCATCCTTTGTCCATATGTCATGCAGTAAGAGGTTAAGTAGTGGCCTATCATTATGTAGTGCTGGCATTCCTGCTATCATTCCAGTGATGTTGTGGACTCCCACACATAGTTTGGGGTAGGGTCCATATATATGAGGGCTACAGCTGGACAAAATGTGTGTGACCTTGTACAGTCCAGAGGTCAGTGTGTGACCTTGTACAGTCCAGAGGTCAGTGTATGTAACATTGTCATATGCCCTTGTAAGTCATTCTATGAGGGAGGGGTATGCACCATTTTTACCTAGGCTGTTACAGGATGTGAGAGATATCAGTAGTAAGACACATGAAGTTATATGGCTGTACATTTTCATACGTTTCACCATGGGAACAGTGGTGGGCTAGTACTTACAGTTGTACAGACAGTTCTGTTTGTCAATGTGATAGTGATGTTTTAAGATAAGCATTGTTATGTAACAGATACATTTTCATTGTGACAACTTAATTCTTTTCCCCTAGGGGTTGAGTACAGAGTGTAATTGGAGTCTTCTGAACTACATCAGTAATTAATTAGTGCTGATTGATTCTTATCTTCCAGGCCAGTGTTTCTTTACTGTTGTACTACTCGAAGGCCTTGGCCTGTACAGCAACATATGCTATGCTTTCAGATTACTGTATCAAATGTTTTGAGAGTTGCATTACTCAGTTATTATGTATTTCAAACACCTAACTGCTGTATGAAATGGCATATACAACTGAAATAGTACACAAATAAACATTTCTATGTATGTAAACTTGTGTGTGTGTCATATCCTTTGACTTGTCTGTGGGTATATGTTTCATGCAATAATTGTCTCTTGTATGAAAAAAATCAAACACTGGCCATTTTAAAAGGTGGCAACTGTAGGAATACTGGCTGTTCGATATGCTGTACACCCTCTAAATATGTATATTTTTATACATATAAGTAGTATTATATGTATATGCGTAAGTATGTGTATATACATGTGTGTGTGTGTGTGTGTATATATATATATATATATATATATATATATATATATATATATATATATATATATATATATATGTGTGTGTGTGTGTGTATATATGTATCACTGGAATGTTTACTGCTTTCACATTGTACAGACTGTTCTGCATGATATGTTATTGATATCATCCTGACACCGTACAGCTGAGATGGATTACTGTTAACTTGTTGTGGCTATGTTGTGTAGGGTCCTGGGTATGAGACTTGCAAGTGTTGGTCATTGTGTTGCAAGGCAGATCTGTTCAGCTGTGGAGGTGGGGATGATCTCAATAATTACAAGGCGGGTGATCTCAATAATTACAAGAGGTACTTATTTTGTACCCCTTCACCCCCATTAACGGTGCCTTTGGTCATATATTTATTTGTTGTGTTTTTTATTTATATATATATATATATATATATATATATATATATATCACACACACACACACATCTATGTATATAAATACATTTCCCCTGCTGTTGAATGACTGTGCTGGATGATATGTTTGAGAAAACATCAGATTTATTTACATCTGAAATGGCTTGGTGGTAAATCACTTTGACTATAGTGTGCAGGGTCCTGGGTTTCAGACTTGCAAAGGCTGCTTAATTTTGTTGCTGAGCAGAACAGGGGCTGTTGGGAGACTGAATGATTAAGGCAACTTAAAGCAGTTGTAAGCAGGTTTGCGTGCGCGGAGCTAAGCAACGTTTACGTGAGCTTAGCTTCTCTTACTCTTGCTTACGGCCACTTAAACCTGTGCATATTTCAAATAAAGAAAAGAAAAAAGGGGAGATAGGAAGGTGAAATTGGGGCAAGCAGAGGGACAAACAAGAGGAGAAACAAGTAGGGATGTGCAGGACGGGTGTAGGGAAGGACCATAGCTCTGCGTTTCTTTGGCAGCAACAGCTGCTTTCAATGTGGGCAATTTAGAATTTGGAGCCTCACACCCTACCAGGAGGTGTGTGGGCATCATACAATACATATGAATGGTAGGGTTAGATTGTATGTTGGGTACATGTCTCTGGGCGAAATGCAGAGCTATGTATGGGACGTGATTTTTTTTTGTGGGACAGATGCCCTTTTTTTTTTTTTTTAAGGTGAAAGTGGGATGTTAAGGAAGGAGTATTGGTAAGTGTGGTGATGGGTGTTTGTTAGGAGAGGTTGTATTTGCAGACAGACAAGGCAGCAGACAGGGGCGGTCTATGACACATGGGGGGTAAACACCTTGATGGGGAGGGTGGTTGGGAATCTGAGGCTCATGAACCCCCCCCAGATGGTAGTAGTGGCACTGATGTCCCTACCCAATGGCAGTCACCACTACTCCTTCATGGCTGTGCTGGGGGTTGGGCTGAAGGTGCCAACTGCCCCTCTAGCTGTGACAGCCTGCCCTCCACCTGGCACAGGTGTTCCTTCAGCTCCATCTGGAGGACACTGCACACCATGCCACAGACCTCGTCCCGGGTTATGTCCTCACCATGCCCACTTGCAGGGAGGGGTGAGCCCCATCCCCTACAGTGGTTTCTCCAGGGAGTGGTGCAGGATCAGCAGATGAGGGAGGTCTGATTGGGTCACAGACGTGCTGGGATCCAGTGCCTTGGCCAGGTGGAGTGGGAGAGGCAGATCCGCTGGGATCTGCCTTCCCATATGTGGTATGGTGTAGAAATTAACAATGAATATTGGTTAGTCGTGCACAACACATTACAACATTAGTCAAAATAGCATGCATGGATATTCCCATTTACCCAAAATAGTGCAATTATAATAGTGCTATAGCAAACGGAACCCATGCATATATGGAATGGCATTCAGGGTTGCAACAGCATGCCAGTTAGTGGTATGTCAAGCAGGCAATAAGATGATTATTCAACAGGCAATATTATTGTGCACACAGTTTAAACCATGATAAACCAATTGGAACAATGGTCCCAACAGTAGAGGTTTGTTTAGGAGCATACCCATGTTGGTTTCAGTGTGATGGTTGGATCAGTTGAGTGGTGGGCGGAGGGAACAGATTCAATTAACAACTGCTATCAAGTATATTTGTCAGTACACTACTATTCACTACTCTACATTCTGACCACACTTACACTCTGCCTGGACCATGGGGCTGCTACAGCACCCCAAAAGCTGTAGATATCAACAGAGCAATTGTACCATTATTTTAGTTATATACATCAGGCCTGTTTCTATACCAAATACTTTGCCTGTGGAGATGAGCTGTGTGCACATTACATTGCTGTTTCTACACATATTTCAGATTCACATATTCGTTTCAGGCCCTGGAGTGTGTATTGTGCCTTTCACATACATCTACTGTCACATTCTCTGTGTGCAGGTTTCTTGGCAACTGGGGAAACTATCCATGACAGTGTGACACTTGGGGGGGGGGGGGGCTTGTCTGGGCCAGACTGCAGAGTGTGGATGTCTAACTTGCATCTGTTTGTAGGACTGGGGCTGATCAACACAGCAGTTGTACACCTTATATAGTTATACACATCATACTAGTATTTCTATTCAGATTTCTTTACCTGTGTGCCCTGTATGGAAAATGTATGTGTTGCAGTACATTATTTTTTCTACTCAGATTACAGTTTACAACTGTAGAACTAGACTGAGATGTTAGTGGTGGTCCCTGGATTCGAACCATGCTGTGTGTGCAAAATTGAACTACAGGCCTAGTTCTTATCAGACTGAGCTACTGGGGAGGTGTGTATTGCTTGTGACATTTCTATCTAGTACATATTTTTGTGCACAGTACTTTTATTACGACATGTTGCATTATTTGTTTCCAATTTTCAGTACAAATTATGCATACACAACAGAAATTGGTGTCACTGTTTGTGAAATATGTGCACATTAGCTGGATTGCACATTTGACTGTTTTACAACTACATACTGCAATTTAGATTCCTGAGTACACAGTGTAGTTTTTAATTCTACACCTGTTAGCCTTGTGCATTTTTCAGTTCATTCACAGCTACATAAGGCTGAAATTGAAAGGTTAACACAGGACAATGTTGGCAGACATACAAGTAAAACACATTCTGATGGGAATATGTACTGTTGCTTTTTTCAGTTATTTGACATGCTCATTCTAAAGTATGCAGACAAGCAGTGCTAAATCAGTTCACCTCAGTTAATGCATTCTGCAGGACATGCACATTTTCTATTTATCAGGTACAAGTGAGATGACACACATCAGTGTTTAGGATCACCTTTATTAGTTTTGACATACATATCTGTGTATGACTCAGAAATCCACAATTTCTATTCCTGCATGATCTGCACAGGGGAATGCTTTTAATTTCTAAATGTTACAGTAGCCCTGACATGGCACTTTCTTAGCAGGTTCACTCAGACACACTCATACGTATTCTAATATTCCTCTCCCGCATATTGTACCTTGTTTGCTACCGATATCTGTATTACACAGCAGCTGGGAATACTCCATTGTAACACTGACAGCCTGACACAGGCATTTATTTCTGACTTTTACAGCACAATTATATCTACAGGCAGTACTACCATTGCTATAATTTTGATTTCTTACTGCTAATAGTAGGGGGGTATTCTGTACTAACCATACCGCTGATGCAGCCTGGCCAGCCACTGGGCATGAACTTCAACATTCTGGGACCTCTCCGCAGCAGCTGTATGGGGAGACATCACACAGTCACACCTGCACAGTCACAAGTTGAACTTTTTCATACTTGGTTAGAGATACATAAGACTGCATACTTACAGACAGGTGGAACATCCTGCACTCGGGCTTCTTGGATCCACTGGTCCAACAGTGCACCCCTCCTCTGCTTCAGGTCATTATGGTGATGACATACCTGCTCACCAGTCCGGTGTATGCCAGTGGCACTGGTGAGATCATGTGCAAGCTGGTCCCAGGCCTCCGCTTTGTACTACGAGCCCTGGTACTGGCCCTGCAGCAGCCTGCCATCATGGTTTTTAACTAGGAGCCCAACCATGATTCTGAACTCCTGGATGCCCCAACGTTGCACTCTGAAGCGCACACCTTCACCAATGCCAGATATTTTGGCTCTGCTGTGTGCAATCCCAAAAGGTTATGGCTGTATTCCTGCCTGTGCGGTTTAAATAGGGCAGTTTTCCTCCACTTTTTCTTGATTGGCCGGTTTTATATGCTGCACTATGCTTAGCTCCATGCAAATCTGCATAGCAATGCGTACACCAGTTAAGCAGAGCTGACAGCAGGTAGGCAATGCTTACACTAACAAAGCATTGCTTAACTATTTTTTTTTGTTTCATTTATAAATTATTTTTTACATTTATAGTTTACATATTCCCACCCCTACTGTGCTATACGTGAGCCATATGATTGACATCTATCATTCAAATTTCTTAAAAGTTTATTAAATAATTTGGCAGAGGGGTGATTCGAACCGAGCATGTTCTACATGCTATACCATGGCAGTACCACTACACTACAGCAGCTTGATGACATTTTCGATCTCAGTAGCACTTGTCTATCATTTTCAGGATTTCAGCCAGGCTAAGCATAGCGGTGCACCACGCAAACAAACTGCGCGGCGTTTAAACTTTGGATTTATTTCATGAGAAAAAATATTATTACATTTTTTTATTTTGTATTCCTTTCCTCTTACCCTACTGCTTCCATGCATGTAGGGTAAGAGTGCACACATTTGGGGGTGTGCACTTGAAGGCTGCTGCCTTCTTGGTGTTTGTGTTTTTTATTTTTTTTTTCCACTGTCCGCGGACACTGAAATGTTAGGTATTTACATTTCAATGTCTGCGGACACTCACTATATAATATTAGAGCCAGGCTCTAATATTATATATATATTGACACTCATCTGTGTGCTGTACAGCACTTTCAGAGTGAAGGGGGCGTGTTTCAGGTGCAGACACTGTTGACGCATGCCCCATGCGCTCGCTCCTGGTTCGTGTCCGTTTTTTTAGATATCAGCATGCCTTCATGCATATGCAAGGTGAGCTGCTATCCTAAACGGACACGAACCACTCTGTGCAAGAATAGCTTTATTCTTGCACGGAGCTTCGTGAATCTAGGGGTTTATCATAATATGCAATCATTTTTTTTCTTGGTACTTCTTCTTTAACTAACTAAATTGACTTTTAATTGCCTATTGGCTTTGACATGTGAATTTTATACTGTATTTAAACCATACACTAGCCTTTGTTAGTTGATTTATGCACCTGAGGAAGCCCTTTGGGTGAAAGTTTTTACTTGCGTATCTTGAAATTGCTTGGAATCATTAAAGGACTTCAGTTCACTCCGAGCACCTGGAAAAATTGTTTGGAATTCTTAAAGAAATTTAGCTCCGTCTGCCCTAGTTTCCAGTGATTTTCTTTTTTTCATTTTGGTCTCTGCTGGTGTATCACTGGATTTGCCTCTGTGCTGGTTTACTCATCTTCAGTTGTTACAAGTAATCAACGCCACTTATTTTCATTAAATTCAGCTGAGATCTGCAATTTCAGTTTGCAATACTAGACATTGTGTTAATGGTTGGGAGGTATGTAGTTAGCAATGCAGACAGAACCATTTTCTTGTACTGCAAAATGGTTTCTTATCAGAACATATAACCTTAATAGCTTTCTTGAACATTTCATTGAATTTCTCTGCAAGCTTGCTTTTGAACTGAAGACAGGGAGCAGGTGTCAAACGCCTGATGCCTTGTGTGAAGATTTTAATTTATCCTTAAGTGAACTGCACTCCATTACTGCTATAAGTCAGTTATGGTAGACATTTTGCATGCCTTCTATGTTGTGGAGAAACTTGTTGAAATATCGTTCTGACA